>NC_134483.1:513134949-513322449 GCF_040206685.1 Ascaphus truei
ACAATATTAGAGAATTCATCAATTGTAAGACGTCAGGAGTCAATTAAATGACAGAATGGAATTGTGGTAAAAAATATGTTAGCAAGACAGTGTCAATTTAGGCGCCATGTCTTAGCACTTTGGCACTAAAAGAAACAAAATTGACACAGCAGTGGCTAGACAAGTGAATGACTTTCACAATGGCGACAGTACGGTGCTAAAATTCACCGGTATTGACCATGGGACCCCGCAGGGGTGATTGGGACCAGGAACTTTTAAAAAAAAAGAATCAAGATGGATTTATAGTCTAAAAAACCCAGTTACCTAATAGTCTCAACTAAGGCTTTGTCTTCCATAGGCCCCCAATCAATTCCGATGGAGAAAGGGGTCCCGCTATCAACCAAGACTATATGTTTTGGTCACAGGTATCCTCAAATAGTTACCTACCTGGGATGCGCTGGTTCTAGATACTAGCACCTATCCTCGATATCAGCAATTATACACTATGAGATAGACGATATGGTCCAACTCAGTGGCTAAGGACCTGAACTGTGATATCCCAATCTACTTTCCATGCCGGAGTGCAGCAGCAACGCACACCGTGATACAGTAGTAGCTCTTTTGTATGTAATCAACTCTGTGACCCAGCAAGTTATAATGCAACAACACCTTGTAAATTCTGGATTACTGGCCTGACATATCTTGACCTATTCAACTACCTACTTTTCATCAAAATATCCACTCTAACACAGCAACAGAGGATGAGTGCCTAGCACATGAAGACTAAAGGTTATGCATGCAGTTTTTAATATCCGGTGCGCATAAATGTAAACATAGTTAATTCAACAAAGATTTTTGAACCAGATACATAGCACAAAAAAGGGTTAAGTACATAATTGCAACCAACCAATGGGGGATCCACGTAACCCTTTATAAGGCACTTACCTGAGGGGAGCTGGCCTTAGCCTTGGGAAAGCACTCAAGAAACATACGTCGGCATTCTGCGACGTCAATCACCAACGACGTCACACAGGGAAGCACCTACGGACAGCAATACTATGTCCAGCTTCCTAGTTTAGAACATGCACTTAAAAGCGCTTGGTCAGTTTTTAAATACTTTGTTTTAAATCTATATCTTCTATTCATTTTGGGGAGCATTTAAGGCGGCAGGAATAATATATATATATATATATATATATATATATATATATATATATATATATATATATATATAGTGGTCGACAAATCACCAAAAAATCTACTCGCCAAACAAAAAAATCTACTCGCCACCTAATACCACACGTGAGCTGCTTGGGCCAATAGGAGCTCGCCACGATGTTAAATCCACTCGCCCGGGGCGTGCAAATGTATAGGTTTGTCGAACACTGTATATATATATATCTTATTATATATTTGTGAAAGCACTGTATGCCTGTCTGCATCTTCCTGTGTCCCTAGGGGAAATCTCATTGGTCCCTTGGGCCGCCCGCCCCCACACCTCTCATTGGCCTGAGGCGGAGTGACGACACACACACACACACACACACTCTGTTGCTTGGCCTCACTCTCCCCCGTCAGTTGGACCGCAGCTCACCTTCCACACCACCCCCCTCCTCTCCTGGTGCCCCTCACTCTCTCCCCCCCTCACTCTCTCCCCCCTCCCCACCTCACCCAAATCCCCACGCTCCGCAACATCCCCAGCCGCACCATCACCTTCACCGTGCGCCGCTCCCGGAGAGGGGAAGCGCGGCCCTCCTGCTCAGCAGCAAACTCCAGGCTCCTCCCCCCTCGCTCACAACGAGGAAAAGCACGGCGTGGCCCGGGCCTCCTGCACTCCCCCTCACGTGCGCCGGCTCCCGGAGAGGGGAAGCACGGCCCTCCTGCTCAGCAGCAAATTCCAGGCTCCTCCCCCCTCGCTCACAACGAGGAACGGAGGGGAAGCGCGGCGCGGGCATCCTGCACTCACCCTCACGTGCGCCGGCTCCCGGACGGAGGGGAAGCGCGGCGCGGGCCTCCTCCTCACGTGCACCAGCTCCCAGACGGAGGGTAAGCGTGGCGCGGGCCTCCTGCCACTCTTGCCCCCCCCCCGCCAGCTTCCCAAACTCACCTCCTGCCCCAGCCAGATGCCACGGGGTCAAGGTAAGTCACCCACCGTCTCCCACCCACGCACTGTCACCCACACACCCACCCACTCACCCACACACCCACCCAGTCACTTTCACCCAGTCACCCACTTTGATCCAGTCACCCACTCAGTCACCCACCCACTCAGTCAAGTCACCCACCCACTCAGTCACCCACCCACCCACCCACTCACTCAGTCACCCACACACACTCAGTCACCCACCCACCCACTCAGTCACCCATCCTCCCACTCAATCAGTCACCCACCCCCTCACTTACTCACCCACCCACTCAGTCACCCACCCACTCACTCACCCACCCACTCACCCACCCATTCAGTCAGTCACCCATTCAGTCAGTCACCCAATCACCCACCCATTCAGTCAGTCACCCAATCACCCACCCATTCAGTCAGTCACCCAGTCACCCGGGGGAAGCCCAACCCTGTCGTCCGCCCCCCCAATATTACATCCCGGGCAACGCCGGGTCTCTCAGCTAGTATATATATATATATATATATATATATATATATATATATGTAGCGGTCATGTAAAATGCCTACAGTCATCTCTCCTGTTGGCAGTAAGGCCTGGTAAGTGTGGGCATGCCAGCAGTAATTATGGAGGTTTCCCCTCACACCCTGGTGGGGTGCTCTGTGTATGGCTGGGACTGGTCACATGCTCTGACTCCATGGTTAGTGATGTCAGAGATGTGTCAGCCTCAGAAGCTTACATAAGGCACAGCACTGTGTTGCAAAGTTCGTTCTGAGTTCTGAGTTCTGTGAGTGTTGCTGGAAAGCTCTTGTCAGAGCTGAGGAAGGAGTTAAAGTTCTATCAGAGTGTCAGTTATGTTATAGTAACTCCATGGGAGGCTGTGTCCAGGGACCTGGCACAGGACAGTGATTCCTGCGGGAATAGTGAATCCCTGATCTGGGTGACATACCTAACTAAAGGGGGCACTGGCGAGATGAGCGGCTGAAGATACTCCTTGTGGAGGGCAGTTGCCCTGCCGTGTCAATAAAGATGAGTTCAGCCAGAAACCCTCTCGTGTATCTATCAAGAATGAGTGTACAGAGAGGAGCACCACGGAGGAGTTCCTCGCCAGGATCATCCCCTTGCGGACGCAGGGACCCTGGTGAGGTGGAGGCGCTGCACTGGAACTAGGTGAGACTCAGCACACTACCTCAGCTGCCTGTCTGACGGGTTCTCCCCACACACCATCATGCGGGAGACTCAGGAGTCCTGTAGCCAGCAGGTGCACCATATGACATACAGTATCCACACTGTAATGGGGTCCGGTTAGACCACAGGGGCCAATGTGAGATTGGGTGGGTCAGGCCGGGCCAGAAATACCGTTACATTTGGAGGCGAGCTGCTGAGATCAGATCCGTCAACAGGACAGGCTTTTAGCTAGGTCACTGGGAAACAGGGAGAGTGTCTGCTGCCACTTTGTGCTGCGTAGGGACGGACCTAGGGGTGGTCAGGGGGCTGACGGGATATTGTCAGTTCGCAGGGACAACCTAGGGACCTGAAGGGAGTGAGGGGTCTGGAGCGGGCTATAGCTGACCGAGTCACCTTGAGGCAGTGCTAGTTGGTAGGATGCCAGAAGGGACAGCCTGTTAACTTGGTCAGGAGTCCTGGAGAGGGTCTGCGCTAGGCTGACCAAGACAGGTAGACGCCCCAAGTACTGCATGGCAGAGCCAGCCAGAGTACCTAGCCATTCCAGACACTCACCGTAGGGAGCACAGACTGGGAGGAAGGAGTCACAGCAGACACTGAGAGAGTGAGCCTAGCCTGAGGTAGTGCAACCCTGAGTCACACCTAGATAAAGTACACATGTGGTGGTGCATCGAGCTAATCTTTATTGTACCGGTGTGGTGGCTGCCCCGCAGAGTGGAGCCTCATGTACGACAACTGTTATGAGAGAGTGGAGGAGCCGCGTGGCGCGGAGAACGTAAAATGGCAGACAGAGGCTGATGGGGAGGGCACCCGTGGCGTGCAACCCACTGAAGAGCAGACTGTCGCCGAGTTGTCATTGACCAGGCTGCTCTGGAGCGGAGCGAAGGCTATGGCTGCCCCGTTTTTATCCTGTATGGGACAGCGAGGGGCCACCCTTGAAGAGTGTGAAGAAATTGTTATAATTGGGGGAGAACCCCGTGAGGAGAGCAAACAGATGGACTTTTTGGGCTCAAAAGTCAACCAAAATGGCGGTTCCCGCTTGCTAGGGAAACCGCATGGGACAGTTACAGAAAAAATGGCGGCTGCTGGACTTGCACAGAGCTGGCCGGGAATGGCGCGAACAGCAGAGCCCCGCCCTGAAGGGGGGCATGGCGCGAAAGCTATGGCTGCGCCGGGATGGACAGTGACTAATTCAGCCCCTGTGCTGAGTCAACCGTTGAGTTTATGGGACCCTCCCCTGATTTCTACCAGGGGGAGTGACTTTCAATTATGGCCGGTGGGAATGCACCCACTGGGCCCAGGGACTGATATCCAGACGGCGCCACTACAAAAAGTAGTTCCGGCCGTGGAGGTGATTTGCAAGCAAAGGTACCTTGTGCAAAAAGCTGCTGCAAGGAGAAGGCGGGAACTAGCCGCGGGAAAGGACTCCAGCTCTGGGGAGGAGACTGGCGCGAAAACGCAGACCGCGCCCACCAGGACTGAGAGAGGTGCGGCCTTAATTAAGGGGCATGATATTCCCCTGTGGGACCCGCCCATTATTGCAACCCCTGGGGGCGGGTTCCAACTCTGTCAGAGAAGGGAGGAGCCGAAGCAGGGAGTGGCGGATCCAGCAACTTCCACCAGTCAGTTGCGAGGAACCACAGAGAAGGAGAGACCTGTACAGGAAGTGACTCCTGTACAAAGAATGGCCTGCTCCTCCACTGTGGGCACTATGGTCTCCACCCAGCCCTACTCAGTGCTCGGCGGGGTGCTGGTGGTGAGGGTGGCCAATACAGAGACGGTAGTCGGGCTCTGCCTACAATGCGGGCTGCCCGGAGGTACTGTGAATACGATGGCACGTTGCCCTCATTGCGGGACTTTGTATCTGTGGCCTATGCCCACATTCGTTCCAATACAGCCTGCTGACCCCCCGGTGGATGTGACACGGCGCTCTGCTGAGTCCCCGGGCGCGCTGTGGATGAACCGCGCGAGTCCCGGAGACAGGGGACTGGAGCCGGTCAAGTCGGCTGGGTCACTGGCCATTGAGGCGGCTGGATTAAACCCCGCGACAGGGGCAAAGAGACTTTCACCCCGCCCCGAGACCCCTAGGTCGGGGCGAGGGGACTACTCTGATGAGGACCTTCGTGAGCTGGCGGTAGCAAGAACGGAGCGGAAAAGACAGACGGGGAGAACGACGCCCCGTGGGGTGAGTGACCGGACGTCCCCCGCAGATCGGCGATCCGACCGACGGAGTCCCGCCATCCCAGGACCTGGCGGAGATGGGAGAGAGACGCCTACACCCCTGCGGATGGGTAAGCCAAAAAGCCCTATCTCTTACCTGGTCACAACAGACGGCGAAGCGCTGGAAGGGCCGCGCCAGGCCCAACGCGCACGTGGAGGGACGGCATCACTTTTGGTGGCGACGGCGGAGCAACCGGATGTCGTGGGAGAAGAGATCCCGCATGGGGGTCCAACGCGAGATGGCGACGCTTCCGGTTCCGGGGAGGACGTCACTTCCGGTGGCGACGGCGGAACCGAGGAAGGGGAAGCAGCGACGCTTCGGCGATTGGGGGAAGGCCCCCGACCGCTCGTATTGCCCAGAAAATGGAGAGACGGTGTCAGGACTGAGGAGGGTGAGACATCATCCTTGGACCTGTCTACGGACAGCCAGGAGCGGGTCGTAACCCCGTGGGGTCCCGTTCCATGCCCCTATACCCAACCCCATGCCCTAGCTAATGCCCCTACCCCTATCACACGGTCACCGGGTTCACCGCCCAGCTTGGAACTTGTGGACATACCTTTGGGGGGGGAGGAAAAACGGACTGGGGAGAGGCAGCTCAGTGGAGCTACGGAGAGTGATTCACGGGGAGGGGGAGAATTGAGGGTGGCGGATACAGCACCCCAACCGGCAGTAAAGGCTCCGGGGTCCTCGAGGTGGTTCAACTCGCGATCCACAAGGTCGTCAGGGGTATTTTCATTTGATGACGATCGGGAACCAGGGCCTAATCCCTTTAAGGAGACCCGGTGGTGGGCTCCACTATTTGAGGGGTACTCCGCATGGATGGACCGTACTCGGTTCCTCATCCGGCGGGAGGACGTGGTAGACTTTTGGTGGAAAGAGGGGGAGTTTACACCAGAGCAGAGGGACAGGGAACTACAGAAGAGGTGGTTCCAGCTGGAGCGTAGGGACATAGCGCCCATGGGTCCCGACACACTGTCAGACCCAGTAGATTCTGATGAGCCCCTATCATGGGTGTTACCTGGGAGGGCAGGTAATGCGGATCTGACCAGGGTCAGTAGGGCGGAGAGGGCTATAATAGTCAAATATAAAAAATCCCATGGGTTGGAGTATCCCTATGTTCCGGAGCCCCTGATGGATGAAATTGAGGACAATAGGGAATTGTGGCTCCAAGAAACTATAGAGCTGTACTTAACCAATAGGGGGAGCGACATAGTAGGTAAAAAGGCGGAAGAAAGAATAGACACCCTGATGCGAGTGTGGAGCATAGGGAGAAATGTTCACAAACATAGGGTGACCTATGTGCCAGAGAGGGGATCGCCTAGGCATTATTATGTTACGGTCCTGGATATGGGTAACCGGGAAGTGAGGAAACCTGACCCAGATCACTATTATTAAGGGGGTACTGAGACATTACGCGGGTTCGTGGCTGCTGGTCGGGGCGGGCTTGGCGGATGACTGTATTCATATGTACTGTATTATGAGGAAATTTGTGTGATGTTAATTATGTTTTCCGTTACAGTGTTTCCTGGAAAGAGGTATACAAATTTAGGTCCCAGCGTGGACGATGGGATTCACCAGGGGGAGAATGTAGCGGTCATGTAAAATGCCTACAGTCATCTCTCCTGTTGGCAGTAAGGCCTGGTAAGTGTGGGGATGCCAGCAGTAATTATGGAGGTTTCCCCTCACACCCTGGTGGGGTGCTCTGTGTATGGCTGGGACTGGTCACATGCTCTGACTCCATGGTTAGTGATGTCAGAGATGTGTCAGCCTCAGAAGCTTACATAAGGCACAGCACTGTGTTGCAAAGTTCGTTCTGAGTTCTGAGTTCTGTGAGTGTTGCTGGAAAGCTCTTGTCAGAGCTGAGGAAGGAGTTAAAGTTCTATCAGAGTGTCAGTTATGTTATAGTAACTCCATGGGAGGCTGTGTCCAGGGACCTGGCACAGGACAGTGATTCCTGCGGGAATAGTGAATCCCTGATCTGGGTGACATACCTAACTAAAGGGGGCACTGGCGAGATGAGCGGCTGAAGATACTCCTTGTGGAGGGCAGTTGCCCTGCCGTGTCAATAAAGATGAGTTCAGCCAGAAACCCTCTCGTGTATCTATCAAGAATGAGTGTACAGAGAGGAGCACCACGGAGGAGTTCCTCGCCAGGATCATCCCCTTGCGGACGCAGGGACCCTGGTGAGGTGGAGGCGCTGCACTGGAACTAGGTGAGACTCAGCACACTACCTCAGCTGCCTGTCTGACGGGTTCTCCCCACACACCATCATGCGGGAGACTCAGGAGTCCTGTAGCCAGCAGGTGCACCATATGACATATCCACACTGTAATGGGGTCCGGTTAGACCACAGGGGCCAATGTGAGATTGGGTGGGTCAGGCCGGGCCAGAAATACCGTTACATATATATATATATATATATATATGCCACCCTGAGGAAGATCCCCCTGTGGGATCGAAACGTTGGAGTTATGTGCTGTATTTAATACATTCATTTTCATTCACCGGAGTGCTGTCTCCTTTTTGCTGCTATGCGGTAATGTATACTTTTATTATTTATATGGGACATGCACCTATTCATTATTGAATTTCTATTGGAGTGCCAGTGATTTTTATCACATATACATATATTATATATATATATATATATATATATATATATACATATATTATATATATACATATATTTATTATATATACATATATTTATTATATATAGGGAACTGGACCTTGAGTCCAATATGGTGCAACAGATATATTCCACAGTAGAATAATATGACAAGTCCCGTGAGCCACAGACCTCACAATATGATTCTCTTAGGTGTATTAATCCTTTCAAGCTACTCCAAAGGGATTGGTATCCATTGTCAACCAAAATACATAGTTCATAAATATGTGTGTAAGGGGGTCACCCCCGGTTCCCCTGATCTTCCTTTGCCCCCTGCCTTACCCCTGTGGCAGTGGGGGAAGGGGACGGCGACTTCTCCCGGCGGGCACCGCCATCTTGGTTGTGGCGCGAGGTTCGCGCAATGCGCAGAGGTTGGCCAGGGTAGCGGTGGCCATCGCCAGTGTGCCGGAGCTCTGGGAGGTTGCGCAGGCGCAGTTAAGCGTAGCGGCAGCCATTACAGCGTCGCACATGCGCAGTAAAGATCGTGCACGCGGTCCCCATAGGAAAGAGCTGTGCCAAGGACTACAATTCCCAGCAGCTTCGCGCTGAGCCCCTGCATCCTCAATGAGGATGCCTTGAGAGGGGGCTCACGCGAGCGTCCGCAGGCGTGCGGAGGAGTTGGAGGTTTCAGCCGAGCGCCAAGCTGTTTTTCAGCGCGCTGTCGGCTGAAACCCTCCAATGAGAGTGGGGCTGCGTCAACGTCATGGCGCCGTGACGTCGGCGCCGTGACGTCGACGTCAGTGCGTCGCGGGCGATTGGCCCAGCGACGTCACTGCCCCGCCTCCCTACAGTCTCCCCCCACCTCCGATCGCGGACGCTGGCTCGCCTGTATGGGCATGAAATCGCCCAGCTTCTGCAGGCGAGCCTCAGCGTCCGCTCGCCTTAGCACGGCTCCCCCCCTCTATGGCCCGGGCCTTAGAAAGTACAGTCAAGGCTGGGAAGAGTTAGGGGAGTGGGGCAGGTTATTAACCCCGGTAGGCCTCTAGGAGTTTTCCCCAAAGCCACTTTAGGTTGCGGTACCACAGGGACAGGCCCTAGGTTAGGGTTCCTGTCACGTTAGTACCAAGTGTTAGTTAGGGACTCAGCGGACGCTGCGGTTCCTGTGAAGCGGTTCGGACCCACGTTGGGGTCCGCAGAGACGATTCCAGAGGGAGACCACCCTGGCGGTCTGCGTACAAAGGAGTTCGGTTGGAGGATCAGACGGATTCATCACACGTCTGACCCTTTGCGAAGCCAGTTGCTGATCCGAGTACCGGAGTGCTCGGCAGGTACCATACAGTCATAAGTGCACCAACGGGCCCCTTAGTGTAACTGTGACTGCGCAGTCACCCACGTTCTCTCCAAGAGTGCGGGACATTGGGTGGGATTCTCGGGACACTGGGTGGGATCACCTGGTGTTGGGGAAGCGTCCTGCGCGACGCCGTAGGTGTCTCCTCTAGAGAGGGACACAGGTTATATAAAGGTATTGCGTGATATGTTATATTGCTTGTTAGTAAAGTCACTCGTTAATATATATATTCCCGTGTATGTGATTATTGTATTGTCCTGCGAGGAACCACTCCCCCTCTGGTGGGAGCCATCGCAGGTGGAGGCGCTGAATTGAGTAAGTGGTTACCCCTAGTATAATTGCCCCAGGTTCCCCGTGGCGGAAGCTCAGCCCTCCTGCGAGCCAACAGGTAATGCACCACACCTATGGTAACACCGTATGTTCCTTGCACCCACATCAGATCTGCGATTGGGGGGGGGGAATACCCGTTACATGTGACTGCTACATGAAGCTTAAATCTTAGAGTGGGATTTACAGGGTATTAGGGGAACACAACACCAAAGGCAAGGGGTTCCCTTTTCTCCTACCACACTCAGATAAGTCACTGAACAGTATAGGTGACACAATAGAAGATACGTAGTACTGTCATAGTCCACTCACTTTGAGTTGTAGAATGATGATATCCAGCAAGAGGTCTGTGTAGGCGTGCATCCAACTTGATTGAAGATCAGAAGAAATAGCCTCCAAAGAGGAACGTAGAGCACAGCAAGGGACAAATCGCAGGAACCAGCGCACCATAGGTTAAAATCTAGTTTATTGGTCCATAAGGGGAGACACTATGAAAACGGACAGCCACCCACTCTGACGCGTTTCGGGCTAAGCCCTTTGTCTTCGACATGTATGTGTATGTATATATATATATATATATATATATATATATATATATATATATATATATACTGTATATTGATGATTAACCAATATACAAATAAATGTTTAAGGATATTCTGTACATGCCGAAATACAAATCTCTCCCAATATCAAACAGCACCAAGCAAAATCAATATCTAAGAAATGCAAATATAAACACTCAATTTGACAATGTGTACATGATACATGTAATCATTGTACAACCTATTAGATTAATGGCTCTTTATCACTACGAGTGAGGACAGTAAGCAACAAAGAGGAGCTCACTGTTGCAATATTTAGCTCATTGTCTGCTCATCATATACTACTGTGGTTAACCACAAATGAGCACAATTCATTTTTGTTATTTAGTGTGCTTTTAATATTTGCGCTTCGTGGACGAGGCACTACTGTTAGGGTGGCAGCCTTCCAACCGTGACACAATTTAGTTGTATATACTTTTTTCTTAACAACTATAATCATTTATTTTATTTTTGGAGCATGTCCCCCAATAAACTAGTTTTATAATTAAATCAACATATCATTCATTTTTGGTTGAGTGCTCTCATTAGTGGGGTCCTTTTCTTCTGCTTTTGCTTACCCAATACTACCCCAGATTGTAGCACCACCTTTCATGCTAATTCGGTTTAGAGCTGTTTCGAGGGTATCCCCTTCCCCATCCCTCCAGTACACTGAAATTTGTCCTGTACTATGTCTCCGATTGCCTCCTGGCTATATCCTCGTCGATGGCACTACACCAAACTGAGCCCCTCATATTTTCCCCTAACTATACCAATATCCCCTTTTTCCATCACAGTAAATGGTTCAACCATCTATCTTGTCGCCAAAGCACGTTGTCTAGGAGTGACTTTTCTCTTCTCCCTCTTTCCTTCTCTATTCACGGCATGGCTAAAATTTGTCGCTACTTCCTCCGTACTATTGTCAAGATCCGCCCTTTCCTCAATGGCAATCTACTGTTAAAACTTTAATGCATGCCCTTATCCTCTCCTGGCTGGATTATTGTAACATAGGGCCAACAGGTCTCCCTGCCTCATACATGTCTCCACTGCAATCAATCCAAAATTCTGCTGCTAGAATAATTGAAAAGCATAAAAATTAAAACATAAAACGAAATAGACATTACAATAAATAATAACATAATAAATACCAAAGTCAAAATGGGGGAAAGGCAAGGGGGTCGGGAGAGAAAGTGCTAAGTGAGTGACTAAAAAAATAATGTGATATACAGTACAAATAGCTAGAATAATTTCACTTTCTCCCAAAAGATAGGGACATAAGGCATGGTCAGTGAGTAAAGACACTGACTGGCACTGAGTTTAAAGCAGGGGAGTCTGGTTCAATTCCTGGTGTCAGCTCCTTGTGACCTTGAGCAAGTCACTTTATCTCTGTGCCTCAGGCATCAAAAACATAGAGATTGTAAGCTCCACGGGGCAGGGACCTGTGCCTGCAAAATGTCTCTGTAAAGCGCTGCATAAAACTAGCAGCGCTATACAAGAACATGCTATTATTATTAAAAAAGTATCTCCTTAAATCCCTCTCCTGACTTTCCATCAAGTTTCAGATCACATACAAAGTTGTCCAGCTTACCTAAAAGGCTCTCAACTTATCTGCTCCTTTCTCCATATCAGCTTTGATCTCTCGTTATGCCCCTGCACACTACCCATAACTGTCCCTTTTGCTCTACACATAGCCATCTCCTTTTTTCCAGCTCCTCTCGTCTCTACAGGTCTTTCTTGTCTTGAACCTCTCTCTCTCTCTCTGCCTTACCTTAGGGACTTCCTCACATTCGGTATACGCCAAGCATCTTCTTTCACTACCTTTGGTATACGCCAAGCATCTTCTTTCACTACCTTTAAGTCAAACCTTCAAACTACACCTCTTAAATTAAGCATTTCAATAGGCTAGACCCTTGGCTACTGTCCCACACCCACACTCATTCCTACAGTACCAACCATTGTGGCCAAGCACTGCATCTACTGCACTTATTCCCTCACCTGCTGTCTATGTAAGTCTCCCAACTTACCACTTAGATTGTAAGCTCCCAGGGGCAGGGATTTCCTTTCCTATGGTCTGATTTTGTTTGCTTCGCCTAATGTATTATAATTTCCTATACTGTATTGTCTCTTTTGTAAAGCGCGGAGTACACTGTCGGTGCTAAATACAGATATACATTTGAGAGTTAATCCAATTAAATAAATTAAAGAGTAGATTAAAAGGAGTTTATTACGGTGGAATAGACCAGTGACCACTCCAGGTTTTATGAATAACTGATGATTCACACGCAGTTGAGTGCACCGAATTTGCCAACAAATAGGATATGAGTTTGTTGTCCTGGTCTATCTCTGGGTCATGTAGAGATGTTTGAAAACCAGTGGGATTATTTTTTTAACGGACTTGGACATGGAGGTGCATGCATATGCATGGAGGTAACGTACTCAGTTACGCTGGCTCCCGAGCACAGGACAGAGACACAAATGCATTGGATGAACATTTAACCGGGGCTTACACTAAGCTGCTAACCAGTGTATCATGGACTTAAATAATGTGTAAATAAATAAGTAATGTTTCTTTCATTACTTAAAGTCATGCTGCGTTGGCATAGTAGATATTTCAGTTTCATATCCTGTTTTTGTGCTGTTTTCAAAGCTGATTAACTTTTTCTACAATTTGTTTTCCATCTGCACTGCTATACAATATGCAGCTAGCCATGTGCATAGACCGTTTTAGATGGTAGATTAGAATGTAAGCTCTTCCGGCAGCTACTCCTTTTCCTAATCTTTATGTCTGTAGCGCTTACTCTCATTATGTCTACCATTATTTTGTCACGGGTACAGTATTATTAATGCTGTGAGGCGTTATGCACATGGATGGCGCTACATACAGAAATAAAGATAGATTTCATGAAGTAGCTGTGCACAGAGACTCATCTGTTCGGTGTCTGGGTCTTAATCTGTCTCACATTCATTATGATCAACTTAAAATGCACAACAAAAATGCACAGCAATATCTTCCGTCATTACATGACCTTGGCTGAATATCTCACGGGGTATCTGTATGTTAAGAATTAATCTGAGACCTACCCTATGCAAACATGCCATCTCTGCTACTTAGATATAGAATGTATCACTAAACTAAGCCAAGGACAATTGACAGAAAACTCAGTGAGCCGAGCTTCCAGGCAGCTAAAACGGAAGGTACTGTACAAAAACAATATACCTTTAATATAACCCGATGAAGGACCCTGAGAGGTTGGAAAGCTTGTAACATATCAACTACTTATTGGTCCGATACACGGGCTCATACCACCTACTCTCTCTCCCTCCTTTGTTACTACATGGAAGAAATGATTAACACGGCTCCCCCCCACCCTTCATGGAGTATGAGACACATTCTCGGCTCAGCTGACTGTCACTGTTCCTCACACCCCTCGGCAGCACTCATGTACTCTGCACCAGTTCATGTAGAATTTAAATTTTTAAAAAAAAGTATATTTCACTTTGCTTAAAAAAAGAAAAGAAAAAGTGGGTGGGGTTGTAAGACATTTCATAAAGTTAAATCTTTAGCTCAATTCTGGATGAGGTGAGATAATCACACCATATTTATAGTGATCCAAAGTAAAAGAAACACAAAATAATAATGTAACACTTGCCAAATAAAACTGTAACCCACACGGAAAAATAATACTTCCTCAGTCCGATTCATGTGTGAAAGAGAAAATTCAATGCGATCTAAAGTGACCCTATAATAAAACAACAAAAGAAGTGACTGTAAGGGATATTGGTGATGTAATAGTACAGGATACTGATAAGTTCTTGGGGTTGATCTGCAGCTCTCAAATCACTGATTTCTTCTTCCGTTTGGGAGGGTGATTCTTTGAGTGGATGCTGAGGAGCAAACAAATGACCCCTTGTATCTGTGCATGTTTCTCTTCATTTGTATCTGTATGCAACTTCGTTTATGTCATGATGAAATCTCTGTACCCCCATTGTACCCCGCTGCACAATATGTTGGCACTTTACAAATACATAATAATGCCGAGTATTATTCAGGTATAGATCTGATTGCCCCGTATTGGACCGATTCCTTGGATGGATATTGAAATGCACAGTGACTCCTGTACATACACATACAGTGTACACAGTACAGCTCAGTGATATGGAGTATGTCACAGAGAAGGTGACTAATACTATTCACACTTGTATTGTGTACTACAGTATATACTCACCAAGTACCAATCAGTGTTTCTAATGAGGTCTTATGAAAAGAAGCCTTTTGGGTAATTTGTGTACGGCACACCCCAGCCGCCTTGTCTCCGTTCAGCAGAGTGGAATACTGATGCCGTCTGAGAACCGCTTGAACATTGCAGGTTGTCCTCGCTAACCCAGCCGTTCCGGGAAAACAAAATGGCCAGTGAAACACTGGGTATGGTGTCTTCAGTAGTTCACAAATCCTATGCGTTTCACCAAGTGAATGGCTTCCTCAGGGATTTTCCATATCGCAGAGCTGTACTATGTTGGGGTTTATTCTCTCTATTTCATGAACTTGGATGAATGTTGAGGTGCATAGTGACTCCCAAGGGATCAGTCTAATACGGGGCAATCAGATCTGTACCTGAATAATACTCGGCATGACTATTGTTTATTTGTAAAGTGCCAACATATGTTGCAGCGTGGTACAATAGGTAGTTATAGAGATGTAATAATGACATAAAATAGGGTTACATACAGACAAATAAAGAAACATGCACAAACAGATACAGAGGTAATGAGGGTCCTGCTCGCGAGAGTTTACAATCTAGAGGATTGCATATGTTTTAATCTGTCTAGCTCTCATTTTTAATACGTTATCACATCATTTCTTTGACATACATACTGTATTTGTCTCCGCTGTCTCTGAATACAGTAAAGTCAACCTCTGCTCCTTTAACCTCAATGGGTAACCTCGTGTTAACTGTACAGCCCTGGAGGTGAAGCGTTACCTTGTAAATTCTGTGTGTTGACCCTGGGTATACATATGTGGGGAATGCTGCCTTTATTGGGTGTGGAAGGTGTCAGTAGGTGTACTACACATTCAATAAAAAGAACAAGCATGAAGAGCTCCAGCGCTCAACAAAGATTCGCCTTTAATGTTCTCAAGTATTTGCTTGTGGTAGAGCAGAACATAGGAGCATAAAAATGTAATCAACATCATGTTAATTATTATGGCCTGTAGCAAAAAAAAAGCACATTATTCGCTGCATACCTACAAATAAATACCCTTTAGTTATTTTAATATACGAATCAGATTTACATAGCGTGAACAAAAGAAATGAGCAGGCAAACTTTTCAAGGTTACAACTACCCCAAAGAAAGATTTAGAAGGTAAATTAAATCATTAACTATTTGCTTTAGTAGTATAGTAATGCAGAACATTTTCTCCTGCAGCACCTACAAAAAGTTTCAGGAAGATAATTGGGCAACTGAGTCATTCAATTTAGTAAAAGTTGTGAATCTGTCATATAAAACGTAATAAAGAAAATACTATACTGTGCCATTATTCTTTTTATTCCCTAATAAAAACTGGCAATATGGCTCACAGAGAAGAAATTAAACATGACGAAATAGCCAATAAAAGGTGAGTCACTCACACCAAGGATTTACTCTGTTTCATAATTCTGCGTCTTTATTATGTGGATGCTTGTAATATCAATTGTTACTGAATTACCCCGAGAAGGATATTAAGTTAAGGTAATGACCAACTTACATCATAAATAACATATTCAAAGCATATTGAAGACACATAACACACACCTCTCACACCACAAACAGCACAGAACATTCCCAAATGATCACAAGTTGTTTTGTAACAATGGTCTCTTATTCTATAAACTGGGGTTGTCCATGCCGTATCGCGGGGGTTGTCCATGCCCTATCGCGGGGGTTGTCCATGCCGTATCGCGGGGGTTGTCCATGCCGTATCGCGGGGGTTGTCCATGCCGTATCGCGGGGGTTGTCCATGCCGTATCGCGGGGGTTGTCCATGCCGTATCGCGGGGGTTGTCCATGCCGTATCGCGGGGGTTGTCCATGCCAAATCGCGAGGGTTGTCCATGCCAAATCGCGGGGGTTGTCCATGCCAAATCGCGGGGGTTGTCCATGCCAAATCGCGGGGGTTGTCCATGCCAAATCGCGCTGGTTGTCCATGCCAAATCGCGGGGTCGTCCATGCCAAATCGCGGGGTTGGCCAGATCACCAGTTATAGAATAGGTGCCAATATGTATTTGTTTCTAAAGCACAGCATTGGTTAGAAGTTTTCTAAATCTACTGTGCATAGTTTGATAGGGACATTGTTCAAATATTAACCCCAATCGCTGTAAACAGAGCAAGCAACACATTTCCAATTCTTCCATTAGAAAATAGGTATAAAACACACGTCTACAATGTGGTAGTCTGAAGTTCCCTCTCTACAGGAGAAGGTGGTGTGTGTCTGTGACTGACGAGGGAAATGTACTGTATTTAAGTATTAATCCCCAAAGAACAGTGCATTACTGGCTAATAATGCCCTGGCTGGGTTAAAGACACTCGGCTTCGCCTCGAGCCTTCAACTCTTCCAGCCAGAGCATTATTGGCCAGTGATGACCTGTTCTTCGGGGATTATTACCATTATAGGCTAAATGTAGGCTTTTTTTTTTTTTTATTACAATTTTCATAAAAAAAAGATAAGACACTTTTGTAGCCATACTGATTTTTATCAGCATGATTGTCTACAGTCTTTTGCTTTTACTGCAAGTTTATTAAAAGGAAATTGTACATACACACAGTCCCCCTCTATATACACACACACACACTGCAACCCCCCTCATTACATACAAACACAATCTGCAACCCCCTCTCTGCAGTCCCCCCTACACAGTGCAGCCCCCCTCCTCTACACCCGCAAAACACACTTCAGCCCTCCTCCACCCTCTACACTAACAAAACACACATATACACACACACACACACACACACACACACACACACACACACACACACACACATACACATACACATACACATAGCAGCCCGCCTCTACACCCATTGCAGTCCCTTTTAAACCCACAAAACTGCAGACACACACCAACAAAACAAACTGCTGTCCCCTCTACATCCACAAAACACACCAGCAGCTCACCCCTCTACACCCACTGCAGCCCCCTGTAAACCCCACCCCCCCACACACACACACACCACTCTGCACCCCTTCTCCACCCACAAAACACACATTGCAGACACACAAACCAACAAAACAGACTCTGCCACCTCTACATCCACAAAACACACACTGCAGCCCCCTTGTAAACAAACACACTGCAGACACATCAACAAAAAACTCTGCACCCCTCCACCCACAAAACACACAATGAAGACACACTGCAGTCCCCTCTCTACACCCACAAAACACACACACAAAACAGACTCTGCTGACCTCTCTACACCCTCACAACACACACCAACTGAAGACACACACACTGCAGCCCCCTCTCTACGCCCACAAAACACACACAGCAGAGACACACCAATAAAACACTCTGCTGGACCCCTTTACACCCACAAAACACACAACAGACACAAACCTTTCCCCTCACTCTCCTGTGCGGAGCTCTCAGCAGGCAGGGTGGGGGCGGAGTCAGTGCCTTGCTGCTGCCTCCTGTCCAATCATCTCCCCTGTCTGAGAGCTGATCTCACTCTTTGTGAATGAGAACTGAAAGCTGATTGGCTGAAAAACTTGGCAGGGTGCCAAAAATTCCGGGCCTTTACTGATTGGTTAAAATTCCGGGCATGATCCAATCAGAGAGCAGGGGTTTCAATAATGCCATGAATGTAACAGCTTTAGCCTATAATGTATATTATTGGATGAACGTGCCAAATGTATCTTTTCCTCTTATGGAGAGATTGGATAATGTTTTATTGGGGTTTTGTGTTTGCTTTCCTCTGGATCAATATTCTGTATATACAGTAAATACAAATATAGGAAAAGCATCTGTCGTCTAAATATACAGTAACACAGGTTGAACTTGATGAACATATGTAGTTTTTCAACGTAAATCTACAATGTAACTATGTATATATGTTTATACATCACGGCCATCTTGAGAATAATACATTGTATTTTTTGCTTTTTTTTAAAAAAAACTTTCGGACAGTTTGTTGAGAATGAGATTGTTACATGGAAGGATTTATACATATAACAAAATATAATGCCGCTCTCCACCTGTGAAAGATATTATGGGAGATAGGGTGCATACAGGATATGAGCATACATATATAGAGGGGGGTTGGATACAAAGAGAGTAACCCAACAAGAACCTATTTGCACTCGCTTATCTCACATAAATGGTTAGGAACAATTTAATCCTTGGGTGAAGCCCATACACCATTTAATAATACGTATAAAATAATTTATTAACATTTATGCAAAGACACTTAACAACTAATGGTTAAAAATGATCAGGGGGTAGGTGGGGATAGAGGGTAGCGTATAAGGTGCCTCCTGTGTAAGTATCACACAGGTATTTCTCTAGCACCAATGGATCGGTCTGATGTACGCAATGCTATATCTATTCCCTAAGTGGGCTGTATATAACAGCTTATTGCTCATATGTAAGCAATGGGGAGGATATGCAACATATGCCACCCCTCATACAAGTACTGCACAGAAAAACACTCGACCTGCTTCACAACACATCAACCAGTGTACTATAGCATGTGTTTATGGAGATATCACTAAGTGCACTCAGTCGCTGACACACGTGATCGATTCCAACGGGTATAAGCAGCCCGCTGCGTCAACCCATGTATATGGTGAACAACCCTATTTAGGTGAGGGCTCACAGTGGGCTTGATCGCACACAGTCACAGCTTAACACAGTATCCCACCTGGTCAAAATATAGTCTGCTGCGGCATATATATAGCGAGTGCAAAACAGTGTACAGTACTGTCCCTTAATGTAATAAGGGGACCGGAATAGCGGACCGACTTCAGTAAGTGTAGGCAGCTAGCTGCGACATCCAGGATATGCAGTATACACCCCAGTCTCAAAAAAAGCCTATATTAAGCTCGATCGCCAACTTGCGATCCTGCTGGGGAGAAGGCATACAACCTGGTCATTTCGTCTCTCTGCTACCACTCCGATCCCGCGCCACCTGATGACGTCATAGTGCTGACATCTAAAAACGAAACCGACGTACGTTTCGCGCCGCCTGGCGCTTTCTCAAGGTAATGCAGGCACTGCTTGAGCGTCATTTACCCGGTGTTTTATCTAGGTTGGCTGGGGGTGCGTCTTTCTTAACAGCCAATCATTATCGGCGGGGAAGCATGACGCGGGCATATAGAGACCTGCACATTATTAGTTTGGCAAATGTGATGTCCATGATGCCCTATTAAGAGGATATTCCTTAGATGTGGTACAGTTAATGTATCATAACAATGAACCTTCATAGGTGTAAGTACACCCATGTTTTAATATTGACAGAAATGGTTTGCCATGAAATTAGCTGTATGATTGTGTGAACCATGCACGAGTGATACAATAAATGAGGGCTATGAGGTGATGGACCAACACTGCGGATGGAGGACCCCAATACATATTTAGCTATGCGAATACCCATGTGTATACACACACATGTATACATATATATACACATACATGTGTATGCGCAGATGCCCATGTGTGGCGTAGGAGTGTGTGGTCCTTAAATCGGCCGCCTCTAATAGTCAAAACGACCAAATGGAGTTTTAGAAACTCCAACTGTATACCAGGAGCCCCCCCAAAAATCAGAAGCGAACATATGCACCGTTATGTGCGTGTGTAGGACTGTGAGATCTTAGTTTCGCCGCCTCTAACAGTCAATACGGCTATAATGAGTTTGGTACTCCGACTATATTTCCCAGACCCCCAAGATGTAAAGGTACAATGGTATTCTAGTGTATATTCAGATCATGTATATCTGAGGGGGTAGAGACGTGTGAAACTATAGAAACGGAGTATAGATGTACCCCTCATTAAGCCCGTTTGGCTGAAGGGTCTGTAGGGTGAATATGTATTGACATTCGCGTTGTAGTAGACGCTTATCCCAATTACCTTTCCGTGGGCCCCATGGGAGATGTTCAATCCCACAAAACGTTAAATATTTTGGGTCCCCATTGTGGAGTTCATTGATGTGGCGTGCAACCGGGGTATCAACTGTATTTCTTATTGCCCCCAGATGTTCAAGGACCCTCACCTTCAGGGCCCTGTGGGTTTTCCCAACGTACCGCATGCCACATCTGCAGGTGATAAGATATATAACTCCCACTGTAAGGCAATTGATGAAGCTTTTGATAGTATGATCTGTTGTGTCTATCTTGCCGGGGATGCTCTTTGTAGCCCCCATATAGGGGCAAGCGCGGCAGCGACCACAGGGGTATGATCCCACTGGTCTCCTGTCGCCCAACCATGTACGGGGAGTTGTGGTTTGGTAATGGCTATGTACTAGCCTATCTTTAAGGTTCCTTGCCCTCCTGCATGTCATTGTCGGTCTGTCTTGCAGTACCTGCCTTAAATCAGGGTCATTCGTCAATACATGCCAGTGTTTTCCAAAAATGCCCCTCAAATCATTCCACTGTTTACTAAAGTTGCCAATAAACCGTATGATCTTTGTTTCTTGTGTACTGGTATTTTGTCTCTCGGCTAGTAAAAGCCCTCACCTAAATAGGGTTGTTCACCATATACATGGGTTGACGCAGCGGGCTGCTTATACCCGTTGGAATCGATCACGTGTGTCAGCGACTGAGTGCACTTAGTGATATCTCCATAAACACATGCTATAGTACACTGGTTGATGTGTTGTGAAGCAGGTCGAGTGTTTTTCTGTGCAGTACTTGTATGAGGGGTGGCAAATGTTGCATATCCTCCCCATTGCTTACATATGAGCAATAAGCTGCTACATACAGCCCACTTAGGGAATAGATATAGCATTGCGTACATCAGACCGATCCATTGGTGCTAGAGAAATACCTGTGTGATACTTACACAGGAGGCACCTTATACGCTACCCTCTATCCCCACCTACCCCCTGATCATTTTTAACCATTAGTTGTTAAGTGTCTTTGCATAAATGTTAATAAATTATTTTATACGTATTATTAAATGGTGTATGGGCTTCACCCAAGGATTAAATTGTTCCTAACCATTTATGTGAGATAAGCGAGTGCAAATAGGTTCTTGTTGGGTTACTCTCTTTGTATCCAACCCCCCTCTATATATGGAAGGATTTAGCAATTTGTGATATTATATAAGAACAATTTCTCAATAATGTGAGAGTTGAAGTGATATTCAGTATTTATATTTTTGTTTGACTTCGAGACAGAGCTTGCTCGCTGTGACAGACAATAGCCGCCTTTCTGGACAACTTCGTTGCCGGGGCCTCGACTGTCAGTGGAAACTAGTCTTATTTATTATAGGCTCGTATAATACCACACACTCGTGAGTTAAATTGGCCAAACAATGTTTTTAACCGAAGTTTGACAATACTAGGACAATTTGATGACACAATCCCCAAATTAATATCGTTTCAAATGTAGTTTTGCCGTGTTTCATTCCGTGTTGTGAATCTTTGTTCTATTAGGTTTAAATCGCTGATCCCACAATGCGGTATAAAATATAGGTTTTTCCATGTATGTATGTACAGTATTTATTTATAAAATGTTTTACCAGGAAGTAATAGGACAAGAGTAAGTATAAATGGCGCCCCACTGGTTAGAAAAATACATTTACAGTGTATTCCCTTTTGGTGCTCACCTCCTGCTGATCCCGGCGTTCCAAAGCTGGATCCACGTAATAGCATTAAACAAGAATTAGAAGGAGCACACAAAAAACTTCAAAGTGTATTAAATTCATCAGAGCCAATGACAAGGTAACGTTTCTGGACAAAGAGTCCCTTCTCCAGACCAAACACCTGAAGTTTGGTCTGAAGAAGGGACTCTTTGTCCAGAAACGTTACCTTGTCATTGGCTCTGATGAATTTAATACACTTTGAAGTTTTTTGACTCTACCACCGTCTTGTGTGCTCCTTCTAATTCTTGTTTATTACCAGGAAGTAATACATTGAGAGTTACCTCTCGTTTTCAAGTATGTCCTGGGCAGGGCCGCCAACAGGGTGGGGCTGCTGGGGTTGGCATCCCGGCCCGGTGAGTCGGGGGGAGGGGGGCCCGGCCGACTAGCACTGCAAGTTGGGCCTGACCTCTGGCCAGGCCCGTCTGCCGGTCCTCTCGCGGCCGGGCCCCTGCTCTCCCTTCACAGCAGCCTGCATGTCTCTCTCCTTCTGTCCCATGCTAACGGGCCTCTCTGATATCAGCGCTCTCTGCTTCCGGCGTTGTGACGGCATGAGAGGGAGACCTGTCGGAAGCTCGGTGTGTAACAGAGGGATAGAGGCATGCAGGCTGCTGCTGAGGGGAGAGTCGGGGTCCGGCTGCGAGATCACCGGCCACCGGGCCTGGCCAGAGGTCGAATCCAACTTGCAGTGCCAGCCGCCAGGCCCCCACATCCACTGGACCCGGCCTGATCATCCACAAGGTAAGTCTTTTTTATATGTATTGTGGGGTGGGCTTTTGTAAAATATGTATTGGGGAGGTGGGGTCTTTTTAATATGTATTGGGGAGGTGGGGTCTTTTTAATATGTATTGGGGAGGTGGGGTCTTTTTAATATGTATTGGGGGTGGGGGTCTTTTTAATATATATGGGGGGTCTTGTGTATACGTATTGGGGGGCTTGGGGGGGATTTTTTTAATGTATTGGGGGCATTTTGATATGGGTTGGGGTATTTTTTATATTTATTGGGAGGCTTGTTTTTATATGATGTGTATATATCTATATATAATACAGGTACCGCTACGTCTGTCTGGTTATATGTGTTGGTTTTTTTTTTATATGTATTGGGTAGGTGGGTTTTTTGTATGCATTTGGTGGGTGGGGATATTTTTTGTATGTATTTAGGGTGGGAAGTTTTTTGGTATGTATGTATGTATGTATGTATGTATGTATGTATGTATGTATGTATATATATATATATATATATGGGAAAAACAGGAAGAGAGAGCGCACGCCCATAGCGTAAAATAGTATTTTAATGAGGGGAGGGGGAAAGGGGGGATAAAAAATGCACTCACAAGGGTACAATAAAAACAAGCATTGTGTGATATAATCACCACCATCCGGTTCGTGTCTGCAGCGTCTTGGGGCAGTCCCAGTATTGCAGTATCAGGATCGTAGTCCCAACAGGTATCCAGGGCAGATAGTATTCAATACAACTGTATTAGAGTCCTGGAAGATGGCTCCGTGTAGTACAGGCTTCTGCAGCAGTTGCGCATGGATCCGTCCGTTCCAGCGCTCGGTGATGACGTCAGTGTCAATGCGTCTGACGTGATGACGCTCCCTGACGCGTTTCGTCACTCTCGGGTAACTTTTTCAAAGGGTGATGTGGAGATGGGGGAGGTCCGGTATTTATATAGAGAGTCCAATAATCTCAATTACTTTGATCGTCCCCCCTTCTCAGCTGAAAGTGCTAAGTGCTCCAACATATATGCAAATGCCTTAAACATAAAAATATGTCTGAAAATATTTAAAAATATTTAAAGAAGCTTGCTGGATTGGAGATAGAGTGCATCATTTGTCACATAGAAAATATAGCTCGCCATATATGAATCTAAAGGGGAACTATCTTTTAGATGATAAAGCATCAAGGTTTAATTAAATAGACCTATAAACAATGTAGATATTAATACTAACAGATAAATGGAGATAGGAATGAGTCCTATGAAGCTCCCCCTTAAATTCATTCTGGCCAATATTACATGAAACATCACAGGGGTCATGACAAATTGATAATACAAAAGTCATATAATGTAAACACTATACGTAGTAGTTAATTAACCCCTTAAATGACAAACGTCACAATGACCTATATAGACCAGGAGATATTAGGAAATACATAACAAACATATATCATGCCTATGCCACGGACAAAGGCAGCTGTCAGGAATAGTGAGGATGTGGTGAAAAAATAATATGTATTGGGGGCATTTTGATATGGGTTGGGGTATTTTTTATATTTATTGGGAGGCTTGTTTTTATATGATGTGTATATATCTATATATAATACAGGTACCGCTACGTCTGTCTGGTTATATGTATTGGTTTTTTTTTTATATGTATTGGGTAGGTGGGTTTTTTGTATGCATTTGGTGGGTGGGGATATTTTTTGTATGTATTTAGGGTGGGAAGTTTTTTGGTATGTATGTATGTATGTATGTATGTATGTATGTATGTATGTATGTATGTATGTATGTATGTATATATATATATATATATATATATATATATATATATATATATATATATATCTTGTGGGGGGAATTGTGTGAGGGGGGAGGGAATGAGTGAGCATGGGGTAATTGACTTGACGGAGGGAGAGAGGGAGTGAATGAGGAAAAGAGGGAGTAAGAGTGAGACGGAAGGGAGAGAAATACATGGAAAGAGGGGGGGGGAGAAAAGAGAGGGGGCTCGTGAGGTGTGAAATGGGGGGGGGGGGGAGGGGGTCAGCTCGCAATAATGCTGCCAACATGTGGTGGGGCTCTGCTTAAAATGTTTTTCCTGGAACGACACTATATTAAAAACAATGTACCATAAAGTGACATTCTAAATAACTAAAGCAAAGAAGGGTGGGTCGCCGTGTTGGTCCTTTCTTCCATGTAGTAACAAAGCAGGGAGAGGGAGTGGGCGGTATGATACATTTTTATTGGACCAACCTCTCAGGGTCACCACTGAAGGACTCCGAGAGGTTGGAAAGCTTGTAACACATCAACTACTTGTCGGTCTAACAAAAGGCATCATACCCCCTTCTCCCTCTCCCTCCTTTGCCACCTAATTAACTAAAGTGAGTCTTTCATGGTAATTAAATATTATCCAGGAACACACTGAATGAAATACATTTAAAAAGAACGTCATTGATTTTCTTTTAACAGTGATGTAGCTGTTCCAAAATACACAGCAAAAGCTACTGTGAGTGTAAGTGACATTCAGGTCAAACGAAGTTTATCACTTGTTGAAGAGGGAAGAGATAAAAACCAGATACTTGTCTTAAAACACGTTACAGCCCTGTCACCCACAGCAAAGCACCAGCACGGCCGCGTCAACGCCAGGAACTATGGTAAATAATGTCTAACCTTTATACCGACATCATCTGGAGCATCTACTCAAATGGTATGTGCTGTATATCTTTATTTATATGGAGCCCACAGAGTACTCGGCGCTTTACAAGAGGGACAATACAGTGCATTATAATACAATAAGGGCAACACACAAGATCAGACAATAGGAAAGGAAATTCCTGCCTGGGAGGGCTTAGCATCCTAGTGAGTAAAACAGTATAAATTATGAACCAGGTCAAGTGGCCACATTAATGCAGCTATCCCCTTAGAAGCCTATAGAACTCCTATAATGTTAGTGTCCTGCTCCCCGAGAATGTCCTGCTCTTTAATACAGTAGTATAAACCCCTTAATATTTTAACTGCTTACATAAAGCATGAGATTTAAAAATAATACCAGTGTAGTAAGGGGCAAGCAAATATCTCTCAAAGTTAATAACACAATGGGGATATTGTGAGTGCAGACTGCTGCATTAAAGGCAAGTTGTACACTTCAATGGAACAAGGCGAAATCCATCTTTACATTTGTATTGTCTCAAAGGATAAACCGCATTGATAGCGATGATTATTTACACCGATTTCTGCCGTTTTCCTTTTCTGTACTCCTGCATTTCATTACTTTCACTTTCATTTAATACCAAGGAATAGCTCTGCTGAATATAAAAATACGTTATTTTTTTGACCTTGTTGTTCTATGTCCAACACACAAAGTATTTCAAAACAAAATATGTGAGGCTTTTCCCCCCCCCCCGTTGGGTCGCCCCAGTTAATGCAGCTGACATTTTTCGTATTCGTGCCTTTCACACTGCACATATTTGTTTAATGAAAAAAATAGCTGGTGCTTATTAGTAAATAAAGTAAGCGCTGCCTAATGCAAAATCTACAACTTGGTGGTGACCTTGCAATGCAAGTATCTTTCCTCCATCAGTCTCAATTCATATAAGTATTTGGTTCCAGTTATGCTCCTTGTGTGTAAGCTTCTGATGTTTATATAATGTCAGTACGAGAAGGTAGTGAGTTGGGCAATGTACATTACGACTAATAATCTGCATGCTATGCAACTTAAAGGGAGAAATCAATGCCGTTTTTATTTTTTTATTGTATACAGGTTTGAAGCAGGGGGTCTCCAGAGCTAAAACCGACTAGTTGCCGCTGAGGGGACCCCCTGCTTCCCAAGATACTTAACCCCGAAGGTTGTATCGCCTGCAAGTTTAAAGCTCCTGCTTCACATGGGCCAATAGGAAACCGTAATGGATGACATCACAGCTCCCTATTGGCCCGTAGGGTGCGGGAGCATTGAAACTCCGCCATTATGTGAACCCTTTTAGCCGAGCAGAGAGGCTACCAGCACCTACTATGGAGGTAAGTATATCTGGAAGTAGGGGGCCCCCAGAGCTGAAATTAATGGGGTTTAGGCTCCAGAGACCACCTGCTTGTATACTAAGAAAAAATAATGAAAAAGTAAACATCCAGCTTGGCTTGCCTCTTTAAATGACAAGCTTCTTGCATTCGAACCAGACAAATAGGGCAATTCTATATTGTCTGAAGCTGCGATTGGCTGAAAACCCCTATTTAAGTCAATGGGGATTTCCGGCCAATCATAGTGTGATCAGCCACTTTGGACAATCCAGAATGATACACAAAGCAGAAAGTGGTGCAATGAGTCCAAATCAACTTTTCTTGTGTTGGTTTATCACACCCTTTATGCGATTGCCATGGAGAAGTGAATAAAACAAGTTCTGAATTTCTCTTATTTTCACAACTCATTTGTGCCCCTGTGTTTTCCTAAATTAAATAAAAAGTTAAAAAGAAGAATTTCAATTTGTATCATTCTCACTTGTTTTAAGATGGGACACTGCTTTGTTTCAGTTCTCAACTGCTTCCCTTTGGTTAACAATTAACAGCAGAATATAAAGCGGCAGCACTGAAATGACTAACCCAGAATTCCTGAATGCAAGAGCTTTGGTAAAACTCCCTTCCTGTGCAATTTACTGCTTCACTTAATCTTGCAGTCATTTAATATACGCTGTCAATAAATCCACTACTAATAAATCCACTGTCTTCCATGGTTTATAAAAGTAATTTGCCAAGAGGTCATCCCATGTGAATAGATATAGATATATACCATACATTTTAAGTTATGGTGGGTGAAAAAGGCGACAGAAAATCTCCACCGTTAGCATATAGCCAATAAAGAATATCACTTGTGAGCACATTCACATGTCTTAGACAGGTCTGCAACCCTGCCTTTCAACCATTATCACCTTGCATACAGTGCTCCCACTGTAGCAGGGGATTCTGGGAAATGACATGCAAATGAGCACACAATGTGTCACCTTTTGCCTGGAATATCCATTCACATGGAGCCATTTAAGCTGATATATCGCCATTCACACAGCTTTTAAGCACAGCATGGGACTAGCAAAGCAAGTAAAGACCACTCACAGACATGTTTCAACCTTGATGGGTATCATCAGTGTGAGGTTGTTTATACTTGCTTTGCAATATTTCTAGGCTGGGTAGGTTTACCATACATTTTATGTTATGGTGGGTGAAAAAGGCGACAGAAAACCTCCACCGTTAGCATATAGCCAATAAAGAATATCACTTGTGAGCACATGTCTTAGACAGGTCTGCAACCCTGCCTTTCAACCATTATCACCTTGCATACAGTGCTCCCACTGTAGCAAGGGATTCTGGGAAATACCAGAAAGGTCTGGTCCCCCCTTCCAGATCTCGAGTATAAGAGGAAGTGGGAGAGAGATCTCCAAGTGGAAATAGCCCAGGAGGACTGGGAAGATATCTGGGAGGCAGCCTCAAAAACATCAATATGTACGGTCAAAGAAAATATTCTCTTTAGGTGGTACCTAACACCTGCAAGGTTGCATAACATTTTCCAAGGCACCACCAACTTGTGTTGGAGAGGACGTGGCCTAGTGTGAGACCTGTCCCATATATAGTGGTTTGGTCCCAAGAGTCAGAGATACTAGAGGATGGTCCGGGGGCTAATAGAGGCGATAGTAGGGATTGCTCTCCCAATGAATCTTCATCTTATCCAAACCGGTTGAAAATGTCAATCCTTCAACTCGTAAATTTTATCTCCCACATACTCATGGCAGCACGAAGCTCAATATTAGCCAGGTGGATATTAGTGCCCCCTCCCCCCCCCCCAAGGAGAATGTTAACTCAACTAGTTTATGGTAATGGAGAAACTTACATCCCTACTGAAACATTTTATAAAATTTGGGATCCATGGATTGAAGGATAATCCCATCATAGGCAGCAATCAGTACCCCAGTAGTTCAAGTACCCCAAGGAGCCAGGCTGAGCTGGATAGAAAGCAAACCTATTCATCAGAACATAGGTGCAAGTAGAAATGTGTGAGGGTAGTGTACCTTGAGATAAAGAATTAAAAAGTGTAGTCTGGTGGTTTATTTACCCAAACCCCCGCTCCCCCTACCGACTTCTATATTCCACTCCCCCAAGATAAAATAGATGTAGAAAAGAAAAGACCACAATACAAATATTTATGAGAAAGCTCTCAAATCCAGATTTGACAAAATAAATAATGCCTGAACGTTATGCATTTGTAGTGACGAGACAAATCCATATATCCACTGGAATGTTAATGAGCCATGAGGACACAAAGAGCTTTTGTTCACAGCTGCATTGCATCTCAGCCACCCACCCCAGTGTGCATCTGCGGTGCCCCAAAGGCGCATAGCCTTTGGCGCAGCTGAAGGGCAGCCAAAGGGTGTCAGATGTTTGCTGCCGTTCGCTGATGTCTGGTGATGTAAAAGTGATGTTAAAGCTGCTCTATTTCAATCTAACACTCACAAGCCTTTTATTCCCTGTACCCATTTTTTCCAACTCTATCTGTCCGTGATTTAATTGTATAACCCCTGTTCTTTAATGTAACCATGTATTTTTTATAACTGTGCCAGGACATACTTGGAAAACGATTGAGATTTACCAATGTATTACTTCCTGGTTAAACATTTTTATAAATAAAATATATGGTCCACATACTGTTATACAGTGTCTATATATTGTTCATACAAGTCTTGGGAAACTAATGCATCAATTCTGTGATATTTTGTATGCTGCTCCTCCCATCCTCTTTTTTTTGTATCCCTCCTTGTATAAAACACTATAATAAAAAGAAAGTATAAAAAAAAATATGATACATATCAATACATAATTAAATGTTTACACGGAATCCCAATACATTTTATGGGGTTGTGCAGTTCTAAAAGGGTTAAAAACCACTGATAAATGGGAAAACCAAAGAGTTCATGGCTTCCTTTCCTGTTTGCCAATGTAGCCCTCTTGACAGCTTCTAAAAAAAAAGTTCCTTTATTTGTCTTCATGCGAGATGGGCTTTCAGTGTGTGTGCAGTGAGGGGACTGTGTTGTAAAAAAAATCATTGCTAGACCCTCTGCCACTGGCAGTATTTAAATCTGCTTTAGTAAGAGTCTCAACCTTCATGCGTCTATACGAGAATAACTCATCTCTGTGCCCGTATAGCTCTTTTCTATGTGAGCGTTCGGTGACATCCTTGCCAGACAAATTAGTTCAACTAATTCACAGGCATGAGCACCCTTTAAACATGTTGGACGTGAGCTTTTGAGATCAGAAAATGATTGGATAAGAAATGTAGGCATGTTCTGTACACTCGCCTAGAAAAATCAGACTGTCCCAAAATGGTGCCATTTGGAATATTTATTGTGGCACAAAAATGCAGCATTTCAGTCCACGACGCTCAGTCAATTTTAGGGATATTGATAGATGGATAGGTTTTTTTTAATGGGTTCTGCAGTCTTTAAAAAAAAAAAAAAAAAAAACACACACTTATGGTGGGTAAAAAAAAAGTGACAAAAACCCACCACAGCAAATCATATAGCAAATGGAAATATTACTGTATATTCATGCATTGGCTTAAGGGTTGCTCGTGTAATATGAGCTTGAGACAAAAGGTGGCACTGTGGGCTCATTTGCATGTCATTTCCCAGAATCCCTTGCTGCAGTGTAAGTGCTGGGTGATAATGGTGAAAGACAGGGTTGCAGACCTGTAAATGAATATACAGTAATATATAGAGTACATTTTAAGGGGTTCCACAATTCTTAAAAGGTTGAAATCTACTAAAAGTCTTACAGTTCAAGGCCTGAAATAACCTTCACACACTGCATTCAATCTCTGCCTTTTTCTGACAGTATCATGAAAGTTGTTTCTTGGTTCAACTGCATCTTTCAAACAAAGAAAACTACAATATGCAAACTAAAGCCCATTGTATTTGGAGGGGAAACGAGTGCGCCTTGGTACAATTTTAGATTTAGATACAGTGACATCTGTAAATATTTGATGGTAAAGGAAGTTATTTTACTTTATTTTGGAGGCACAGTATATAACCTTTTGTCTGAACTAGTGTTCCTAAATATTAAAGGAGCAACCCATGCAAAATCCTAATTATTTTAATTTTTTTAATAAATCAGTTCTGTAGTAATAGATAATACTTTCTACATTGGGGGAAAAAAATATATTCAACTCAATGCATTTTAATATAAGGAGCTTACTTTAATTTCTATAGCAAGTTGTGACACTTCCCCAGCAGTGCAATATATTTGCAACACTTTCCTGCTTGTGAGAATTTGTTGCCAATGTTCCCAGCAGTGTGAGCTGCAAACTGTAACAATAGATAATGTTACCGTAGTAATACAAGGACACATTGTAGCTGCCGAGTTACACGGACTGAAGGATTGAAGCTGAAAGGCAGCCATTTAGTGAATCCTGGGAAGCAGGCTCTTTGCTGATCGATTACAGGAGAACCAATTGATCAGCAGTTTAGGTAATTCGTTTTCAATAAAAAAAAAGGTAATCAAAGGCTGCATCTATTAAAACAAAAAACAAAATCCCAATACGAAGAAGCATGATTTGCACAATTACAAACCGTACAAAGGAGAACCTTCCAGCAATGCCCCAAACAATCACCATGTCTCTGTGTGACTCATTAAGGGCTTCAATTAAAATGCCTCTAACCCCTTGCTTGGCCGCAGTGCATTCCAGCAGCTATGATGCATATTGTTGTTGTTTATTTGAGTGGGACTGGCATCTTCCCGAGCGTGGTGTATATTATCAGACCCCTTATCTGCAGACATGCTCCACGTTACAGCCACTCGCTTGAAAAACTCTGTTATGGAACAAACAACGTTATTTTCCATGGTCTTTCCTTCATGCTATATTTATAGCTGCTGGAGCACAATGACATCACACCGCTATGTCTACATCGCTTTGGTGTAGTTGTACACGGCGACTAGATTTCACCGTTCGGTTACTTGTCTCCTATAGGCAGAAGATCGGGCAGTATGTAAATATTCTGTTCGGTTACTATATGGGTCAATTGTTTATTTTCTTGTTGGCAACGAAGCTTTTTCACGTAGGATAGGCATGAAGTGGACTAATCTGTATCGCCATTAATTGCGGGACACCTGTCTACAATATAACGGGCAATGGATAGATCATGAAAATGTCCTGAGTTACTGCATATTCCATAAAGTAAAGTATTGGAACAGAATACACTCATGTGTATTTAGTAGATGTTTCTTTGTTGCAGTACTGGAAGCTGTCCCTTATCCCAGGGGCTCTCAACTCCAGTGCTCAAAACCACCCAACAGGTCAGGTCTTCAGGATATTCCTGCTTCAGCACTGGTGTCTCAATCAGTGGTTCAGTCTTTGATTGAGCCACCTGTGCTGAAGCAGGGAGATCCTGAAAACCTGACCTGTTGGGGGGCTGAGAGGACTGGAGTTGTGGTCCCCTGCCTTAGCCACTTCATGCAGTATCCAGTAAAAAGAGAAATGATCTGCCGCCCATTACTCAGAAACAGCAAGCTTGACCCTACCTGTCTTTCTACATATCGTCCTGTCTCCCTTCTGCCTCTAACTCCTTCAACGTCTTGTATTCTCTCACTTGCTCCATTTTCTCACCACTTAGGCTAAGGCCCCGCTCCCTCAGTCAGCGCCCCGCCTGTCTGCAGTGCGGGCGCGCTGACAGCCACAGACCGCGATATGCGGTCTGTAGGGAGCCGGAGAGGGAGGAGGGTGGGAGTGGGCGGGCTCCGATCGTGGTGCCGTCCACCCCCCACACACATACATATATACACACACACACATACACACTTTAATAACACGCAGCTCCTTCCCTGCTCCCCGCCCAAGGCGCCTCCCACCTAGCTCCTTCCCTCCCCTCCTCCCCATTGGCTGGCTCGCGTACCACGTGACGCGTCAACGCTGAAATTCACAAGATTCTTGCAGCATCGGCCGGCTGACGCGTCACAGTACGTAGTCAGCCCTGTCGGAAGGAGGCAGCGGGGGCAGGGACCACTCGGACATGGGTCTGGTGGTTCGCGGCCGCAGCGGGTTCGCAGCCTAATTCTCTCCAAGACCCTCTAAAATCTGGCTTCCGCACTGCTCACTCCACTGATACAGCCCTGACTAAAATAACTGATGACCTCTATGCTGCTAAAGACAAAGGTCATTACACTCTGCTCATATTAATCGACCTCACTGAAGCATTTGATACTGTGGACCACCCTCTTCACCTTCACATTCTCCATACTCTTGGTATTCATAACAGCTCAATCCTGGATCTTCTCTTATCTCTATCACCGTACTTTCAGTGTGTCTTTTGTCAACAACATCTCCTCCATCGGTCTCTCTGTGGGGGTACCCCAGGGCTCTGTCCTGGGACCTCTTCTCTTTTCTCTGTATACACTCTAGGTGACCTAATCACATCTCTTGGGTTCAAATATCACCTCTATGCTGATGATACATTTACTTTTCAACCCCTGACCTTACACCTGCTGTACAGACCAAAGTTTCTGAATGTCTCTCTGCTATATCATCCTCGATGGCCCTCTGCTGACTTAAGCCCGGGCCATAGAGGGGTGGGGAGAGCGGAGGCGCGCTAACGCTGAGGCTCGCCTGCTTCAGTCAGCGCGATTGCATGGACTTGCAGGCGAACCAGCGTGCGCGAAGGGAGCCAGGGGGAGGTGGTTGGAGGCGGGGCAGTGACGTCGCTGGGCCAATCGCCCGCGACGCACTGACGTCAATGTCACGGCGCCGTGACGTTGACGCTGCTGTGATTGGAGGTTTTCAGCCGACAGCGCGCTGAAAAACAGCTTGGCGCTCGGCTGAAACCTCCAACTCGTCAACACGCCTGCGGACGCTCGCGTGAGCCCCCTCTCAAGGCATCCTCATTGAGGATGCAGGGGCTCAGCGCGGAGCGTCCGCACGCCTCAGCACGGCCTGTCCGTCTATGGACTCGGCCTTAAACTTAACATGTCTAAAACTGAGCTCCTCATATTTCCTCCCAAACCTGGCCCTACTACCTCCTTCCACATTACTGTTGGAACCACTATCATACACCCAGTAGCACGAGCACACTGCCTGAGGGTCACACTAATCCTCTCCCACATTCTCCTTTCACATTCAAAAGGTAGCTAAATCCTGTAATTTTTTTCTTCCGCAATATTACAAAGATACGCCATTTCTGTTGCTCAACTGCAAAAACTCTGACTCAGGCCCTCATTCTCTCCCGTCTTGATTACTGTAACCTCCTGCTGTTGTCCGGCCTTCCCGCCTCTCACCTATCTCCCTACAATCTATCCTAAATGCTGCTGCCAGAATCACTCTACTCTTTCCTAGATCTGTCTCAGCGTCTCCCCTGCTGAAATCCCTCTCCTGGCTTCCTATCAAATCCTGTATCCCACACTCAATTCTCCTCACTTTTAAAGCTTTATACTCTTCTGCTCCTCCTTACATCTCAGCCCTAATTTCTCGCTACAAACATCTACGTTCTCTTGCGTTCTGCTCAAGGATGTATTCTCTCTACCCCCTTTGTATCTAAAGCCCTCTCCTGCCTTAAACCTCTCACTGACTGCCCCACACCTCTGGAATGTCCTTCCCCTCAATATCCACCTTTAAGACCCATCTTAAAACACCTCTCATTAACAAAGCATATGAGTAGTTCCATGGTTGATACTATATACCCCATACATAAACCTTGGCCCCTTGCAGACACATTACCAGAACGCCATCCTAATGTCTCTGTACATTCCTCCTACTTACCAATTAGATTGTGAGCTCTTCAGACAGGGACTCCTTTGCCTAAGTGTCACTTATGTCTGAAGCACTTCTTCCCATTATGTGTGTTATTTGTTATTTATATTGTTATCACCTGTATTACTGCTGTGAAGCGCCATGTACATTAATGGTGCTATATAAATAACGATATACACACATACAATAATTACTTCAAAAGACTGTGTTTAGAAATACATATTTTGAAGTAATAATTGTATGTGCGGCAGGTTATTTCTCTTTTTACTGGATACGACACATCCCCAAATTATTTGGAAGATGCACTTACATGATATAAAATGACTGCAGCTGCTCTGTACCCAAAGATTAAAGCGCAATGCTAGCAGGGGACACACAGCACCCCTCATTCATTCTATATTTACAATCTCCGCTTACTCCTTTCCTCCCCATTTCCAATCTTACCGTTCTACCTCCTTACCAAATAGTGTTTTTTTTTTTTTGTAACAATTTCTTTTATTGGTCATATTTTTCAAACAAGTATTACAAACAGTGTTATCTTGAGCCCAAGATAGTTGTATTTCGTGACCATTGTCTTTTTCTCGTTTTCCAATAGAGGAAAGAAAGGAGTGAAAGAGAGAGGAAGAGGAGGGAGGTGGGTAGGTGGAAGGGAAGGAAGTGGGGAGCACTAACAGAGGGGGGGGGTGGGAGATCTGGGGGGGGAGGTAATGGTGGGGGGGGGGGAGGAGGGGTCTGCGGCCGAATCTATGTCTACTGCTCGGAAATGAGGCATGTTTTTCCGTCTTAGGACGTCCTTAGTCTGGACTGCTCTAGTTCTGTCTCCCTAGCCAGGGTTCCCATGTATTCTGAAATTGGGGTATCTTTTTCTGGAGCATGGCCGTAAGCTTCTCCATTAACATTACTTCGTTGATTCTCCTGATCACCGTCGTCTTTGAGGGGTGTTTGATATGCTTCCAGGCAGCTGCAATTGAGCACCTGGCTGCTGTTAATATGGCCGTGATGAGCCTGGACAACGGGGGGGGGGACATCTTCCATAGGTTTGCCCAGCACCAGGGTCAGCGGGTCAGCCGGGAGAGCGAGTCCCGTTGTGTCCTCCACCAGTGTCTGGATCATATTCCAGTACTTCTGAATCTCTGGACATGACCACCAAATATGGGCCATATCCCCCTTTTGACCACATCCCCGCCAGCAGAGGTCCAATGCGCCGGGGTAGATTTGGCTCAGTCTGACTGGAGTCAGGTACCACTGATACATAATTTTATAGATGTTCTCTTTTGTTATTGTACATATTGACGTTTTTTTAGCGTGTTCCCAGATCTCCGCCCAGTCTTCCTGGTCTATTTCAATATGGAGGTCCTCAGACCATTTTTGCATGTACCGGTGAGAAGGATCCCGGGATCCTAGCTCCATGCCCTTGTAGATCTCGGATATCAGGCCTTTCTGGTATCTGTTTTTGATGCAAATAGATTCAAACCTGGTGAGGGGTGGGAATTTAGCTGTTGGGGACAGTGCTTGTAGGAAGTGGCGGACTTGCAGGTATTTGAATAGATGGAGGTCATGTAATTGGTATTTGAGTTTAAGCTCTTGATAAGTCAAGATCTCCTCTTTCTGCAGCAGATCAGCAACCAGCTTAATGTTATGACCCTGAAATTGGTCGAATTGTCTTGGGGAGCACCCTGGTGGGAAGATGGGGTTCCCGAAGAGTGGGGTGAGCTGGGAAGGGGATGCTATCAGACCATACTTCCCTTTGCTTTTGAGCCAAATATTCCACGTGCATCTCATTGCTCCTAGATCAAATTTCTGAGGGCCAGTCCTGCTGTTGTTAGGGGACCACAGTGCCACCTGAAGGGGACTGTGGCGCGCGTAGTAGGTTTCTATTTCCAGCCAGGAAGCTAGGGCCGGGTCACTATTCCACACCACAGCCTGCCTCAGCTGTGTCGCTTGGTAATACTTGACTATATCAGGGACCCCCAGACCTCCTCTCCCCTTTGACGCTAGCAAAACTGATCTGGGGACTCTGGGCTTTTTATCATTCCATATAAATTGGAAGATTTGGGATTGGAGATTTTTTAATTCTGCTTGTGGAATTAAGATTGGGAGGGTTTGGAAGTGGTAGAGTAGCCTGGGCAGGATATTCATTTTTATAGACACTATCCTTCCAAACCATGATATTTGGTGCTTTCTCCAGGCTTCTAGGTCTTTCCTGATTTGGTCAAATAAGGGGGGGGTAATTATGTTGGTAGAGTTTGTTATAGGAATTGGAGATTTTGACTCCTAAATATTTTATGCAACTAGAGCTCCATTTATATTTATAATTAGCTTGAATAAGCTTCCATATTTGGTCGGGCAGGGATAGATTTAGAGCCTCCGACTTGTCCATATTGACTTTATAGTCTGAGACTACTCCAAATTGGGTTAGGACTCTTTGGAGGTTAGGGAGAGAGTTATGGGGGTCTGTGAGCGTCAAGATCACGTCATCCGCAAATAGGGAGATTTTGTGCTCCCTTTCCGCGATTGGTACGCCCCTTATGCTTTTTTCGCTTCTGATTGTGGCTGCGAGGGGTTCTATAGTTAGGGCAAATAATAGGGGGGAGAGTGGACAGCCTTGCCTGGTCCCGTTCCTAATTTGTATTGGGTTTGAGAGGCCCCCTGGCATTTTTATGTGGGCTGTGGGGTTGTGATAGAGGGCTCTCACTCCCTCTAGATATGGGCCACTGAAGCCAAACCTCCTCATAGTTTGATCCAGGAAAGTCCATTTGATTCTGTCGAATGCCTTTTCGGCATCTAAGCTTAGAATCATTGCTTTTGAACCTGTGAGATGCACGTGGTCGATTATATCAATAATTTTGCGGGTATTGTCGGAGGCCTGTCTTCCGGACACAAAACCCACTTGATCTACATTTATAAGTCTAGGGAGAATAGGGTTTAACCTGTTTGCTAAGATCTTGCTGTAGATTTTGAGGTCTGTGTTTAATAGGGAAATGGGTCTGTAGTTTCCACAGACGAGTGGATCTCTGCCCTCCTTGTGTATTATGGCGAGATTTGCCGCTGTGATGGTGGCTGGGATTGGTTCACCTTGTAAGAAGGAATTAAACATGTTGAGGAGGTGGGGCGATAGGGTATGTCTAAACATTTTGTAATAAGAGTTGGAGAACCCATCTGGTCCAGGGGCCTTGGATGGCTTGAGCGAGCTTATAGCTAGACTTAGCTCCTCCTGTGTTATTTCTCCGTTGAGTGTTTCTAATTCCTCCCGAGTTAGTGTTGGAAGGGAGCACTGCTCTAAGTAGCTAATAATTGTTTCAAGGCTCACTGGGTCTCGGCCTGGGGGGTGGAGGTTATATAAATCGGAGTAGTAATCCGCAAATTCCTGCGCTATTTCTTTTTCGGCGAATGTAATCTGTCCCTTTCTTGTCTTAATTCGAGTTATCTGGGATTTGACCCTAGTTCCTCTTAGTTTGGCGGCCAGCAATCTATCTGCTTTGTTGCCTTTATCAAAATACTTTTGTCTAGTCCATCTAAGGGCCTTTTCGACGTCTTCTAATTGGGACTGTTTGAGGGCCGCCCTAGCTAGGTTTAGGTTTTTTAGTACCTTTTTTGATGTTGTGGCTTTGTGCTGTTGTTCCAGTTGTGCGATTTTTTCTGTCAGATCTTTCTGGTGTTTGGATTTGGTCCTTTTCTTGTATGTGGCTATTGAGATTAGATCTCCTCTTATTGTGGCTTTATGAGCCTCCCAGAGCATGGCTGGGGTGGAGACAGACCCTATGTTTTGCTGGAAGTATAGTGATAGTTTCTCACGTATAGTTGCCTCTGTGTCTGGGCAGTTGAGCATGGAATCATTTAGCTTCCATTTATATTGCGTGTTTTTGACAAAGGGGACGGTTAGAGTTAGATCTATGGGTGCGTGGTCCGACCAGGTGATTGATCCTATGCTTGTCTGGGCGGAGGCCTGGAAAACGTTTCTTGTACCCAGGAAATAGTCAATTCTCGAGTAAGACTGATGAGGGGAAGAGAAGAAGGTATAGTCCCTCTGTCCCTGGTGCTGGGCCCTCCAGATGTCAACCAGCGAGAATTCCACCATGATGTCCCTAAATTCTTTAGCTTTCTTTTGTGACTGTGAGACGTACCTAGCTTGGGGGGGCGGTTGGGCATTGCTAGTGGGGTTTGACTTATATATGGTGTGTGAGGCTACCATATTGAAATCCCCGCCTATGATGAGAGACCCCAAGGATTGTTGCTCTAGGGATTCCAGGAGTTTTCTGAGGAAAGGGACTTGATTGTCATTGGGGGCATAGATATTCACCAGTGTGATTGGTGTGCCTGCAAGCGTACCCTAGACTATTAGTAATCGGCCATCTGGGTCTGACTGGGTCTTTGTGAGGGCAAATTGTTGGGGGGAGTTGGGGAGTTAAAATGGGTCTCCTGAATAAGGATGATGTCTCCTTTGGATTTTTTCAGGTCTTTCAGGACTAGTTTCCTTTTTTTCGGGGAATTAAGCCCCTTGGCATTTATTGAGATCAATTTAATGGAGGACATTATTGTTATTTGTTTTCCTTCGGGGCCCTGGGCTCCGGAGCTCTTGGGATTCCCATGTCAAGAGATTTTCTTGGGCCTCTAAACTCTTACGCCTGATCTGTCGTGCATAAGGCGGTTTGTTAGGCCTCGTACCAGGGAGAGGGTGGTGAGACACATAGGGGACGCCAGAGGGAGCTGGGGGGGGAGGGGTTGGGGGAAAGACCTGGCGGGACAGGGTCGCCAGGGAGAGATAGGGTGGAAGGAGGGCCTGAAGTGGACCCCTTAGTTTACTGCCGGTTGTGATGGCCGGCATGTGGGCAAAAGGCCCAATGGGAGAGATCCGCTGACCTCTGAACCGAGGGAACAGACAAGCCCGGGGCGCAGACTCTCCAGAACTATATACATCTTACCCTATCCTATAGGTTCTTGTCAGGGAGGGTTGGCGGGGGAGGGGGAGTGGACGGAGCGGGGGAGGCGGGGAATGTGGGGGGGAAGGGGGAGTGGGCAGGGGGAGGAGGGGGGAGAGGAGGGGGGGAGAGGAGGGGGAGGGAGAGGAGGGGGAGGGGGAGGAGGGGGAGGGGGAGGAGGGGGAGGGGGGAGTGGGGGGAAGGGGAGGGGGGGGAGTGGGGGGAAGGGGAGGGGGGGAAGGGGAGGGGGGGGAGTGGGGGGAAGGGGAGGGGGAGTGGGGGGAAGGGGAGGGGGGGAGGGGGAGTGGGGGGAAGGGGAGGGGGGGGAGTGGGGAATAGGGGAGGGAGCGGGTGGGCAAGGGGAGCATATCTCTCAGTTGTTTTCACCCAGAACGATCATTCAATACCAACATTTTTAGCGAACATTGTAACAGTATAATATAGGAGTTTTTAATTACTCCTTGTACCTTAGGATTGGGTTACTGCGTTTTCTCTTAGCTTTTGATTAGTATGTTTTGCTATGGCGATTTTAGTGATTAGCAAGAAAAGGGGGGACGGGGGTAGGGGGGGTCCCATATTGGGGAGGGGGAGAGGGGTAGGGGGGAGGGGCAAGGAAGGGGGGCGGAGGGCAGGGGAGGGGAACGGGGGGGGGAGGTGGGTGGTCAAGGGGAGCATATCACTTAGTTATTCTCATTTAGTGCCAACATACAGTACCAACACTTTCAAGAAACCTTGTAATATTGTGTCATAAAAGTTTAGTTACTCTTTAAACCTTGGGGTTAGGTTAGGGGAGGGGGGGAGCGCGGGTGGGCAAGGGAAGCATATCTCTCAGTTGTTTTCATAAAGAACGATCAATCAATACCAACATTTTTTAAACGAACATTGCAACAGTTTAACAAAGGAGTTTTTAGTTACTCCTTATACCTTGGGATTGGATTACTACGTTTCCTCCAACCTTGTGATTAACATGCTACGCTATGGTGATTTTGATGTATGTCAGGAAAGGGGGGGGAAGGGAAAAGGGGGACACGTAGTGGGGCGGGGGGGGTAAAGGGGAGGGGGGGAGGGGCAAGGAAGAGGGATGAGAGGTAGGGGAAGGGGGTGGAGGGGGGGGTCATCGGGGACATATCACTTAGTTATTTTCATTTAGTACCAACATACAGTACCAACACTTTCATGAAACCTTGCAACACAGTGTCATGTTGAAGTGCTTATCTCCGGCTCACTATGCGTTGCTTAACCCTTCCCTCTGGGAGCTTCTCGCGTGTGTCCGATTGGCCCAAACAGTGGGCACCAAGGTCCATTGTGGGCGGGTCTGATGTGTCAGGAAGTCCCGGCAGGTGCAGGGCAAGGCATGGCAGGGCAGGGCCGGGCGGGGCGGGGGGAAACGGGGTAGGGTGGTGGTATGTACATGGGGGGGGGAGCGGCGGTGTGGGGGGGGGGGGGAGCGGCGGTTTGTGGGGGGGGGGGGGGAGCGGCGGTGTGTGGGGGGGGGTGAGCGGGGGGGGGTGAGCGGGGGGGGAGCGGGGGGGGGTGAGGGGGGGGGTGAGGGGGAGGGGGGGGAGCGGGGAGGGGGGGGAGCGGGGAGGGGGGGGGGAGCGGGGAGGGGGGGGACGAGGGAACTCGGATAGTGGGCCTCTTATTATGGTAGCCAAGGCTTCTTGTTCAACGGTTCCGGGGGGGGGGGGGGTTATCTCTGCTCTTAGATGGTAGTCGTTTAGGTGGGAGGTAGGGGTGGTGTGGGACAGGGGGGTGGTGCGGGACAGGGGGGGGGTGTATTTTCCGGGACCTGGATCGTACCGCTGCCTCCGCTCCCCTCTCGTTGGGGGCAGGGTTCCTTCCCAGAGGGGGGAGAGGGTCCGGGGGGAAAAAGTACTTACAGTTAGTCGACTTGACTGGGCTTCAGAGGGTCTCGCCTCCACCCCCCTCCCCCCGCCCCCCCCAGCGCCCGGGCCCCCCAGCTCTGGAGAACCCGGCCGGGCGGGCTGCCTCCACACAAACACCAACTGAAAAACTTGAGAAACTGCAGCAAACATTCAAGCCGCTTTAGAACTGATGGGCTGCCGCCGGTGACCCACGGGCTTCCGTAGGCGTCTTCTTCCACGAGCGGCGCCCATTCCTCTGGAGTCAGCATGGTGAGTTGCCGCTGCCCGCATCATCGCTGACTGACCTCCGCTAGGTGTTTGGTTACACTGGAACGTTTGGGGCCGAGTCGTGTGCAGCATCAATCTCCTCACCGTCTGGGCCTCCTCGCGTTGGTCGGGGCCTCTCTCTGTCCTGGCTCGGTGATAGCATCTCCCTCCTCCTCGTGCTGGGCTGAGGCGTGGGGCTGGTCCGTTATCCAGGCAGCTGGCGGTGTTAGACCCAAGGCTCGGACATACTGGGACATGTCTTCCGGGAATCTTATGGTGAGATATTTACCTTTGTTGCTCGCGGTGAGCTTAAAGGGGAACCCCCAACGGTACCTAATCTCGTTCTCCCGCAGAAAGGTCGTCAGGGGCTTCATCTCTTTTCTTCTCAGCACTGTTATTTTGGATAAGTCAGAGAAGATTTGGATTTGTTCGTTTTGAAAGGTAAGTTCCTCTTTCCTTCTGCTTGCCATCAGTATTTTTTCTTTAGTAGTATAACTGTGCAGGCGCACAATTACGTCCCGCCGTCTGTTCGGGTCCTCCGATCTGGGCCCCAGGGCCCTGTGGGCTCTGTCTATTTCCAGGTCGCGATTCTGGAGGGAGTCACATATTGACCCAAAGAGGTCCACTAGGTAGGGGCGGAGGAGGCCAGCGAGAACCGTTTCGGGGACGTTGCGGATGCGGAGGTTTTGCCTCCTGTCTCTGTTCTCCTGGTCCTCCTGCGCTTCCCTGATTAGGCCGATTTCTTCCCGGAGTAGGAGGATCTCCCTCTCCGCTGCCGACTGGCGCCGCTGGCACTTCTCCATTTCGCCCTCCAGCTTTGCTGTTTTGTCGGTTAGGCCATTTATTTGTTGGGTCAGGTCGTGGACGGCCGTTTTGATCTCAACCTGGAGGGAGGCATGTAGCTTTGTATGTTGTAGCGCCATCAACTCCTCCATGAACGCTCTGGTAATCGGCTGTTCTTGTGCTGAGGCTTCTCTGGGCCGGGCCGCTTTGCTCTGTGGAGCGTGGTCTCCGCGTGCGCCTCCGCCATCTTGGATCCCTGGCTGCGTTTCAGGGCTTTTCTGCTGCGGTGAGAATATCTTCGCGATCGACTGTGTTGCCGGCTTCTTCGTTTGCCTTGACATGCTGGCGGTCGTGCCCCTCTTAGGGATGTAGAAATTGAGGTGGATTTTTAAGTGGAAGGGTGCTAAAGTTAACAATTATGCGGGAGAGTCTGCTGAGCTCCCAAGCTAGCCGTCCATGTCAGTCGACGTCACCGGAAGTCTCTCCAAATAGTGTTTTTTTTAACTTTAGAAATACTCTCTCCTTTTCTATTTTTGCTGCATATGAGATCCAGCAAGCGTTTTTTCCAATATTTAAGAGGTTACAAATTAATAAAGCATAGTCCCACTGTTTTTTTTCTTTTCTTTTTCTTTCTTTAAAGTCTACCGCAGTCAATACAACAGAAATTTAACCCTTAGGCCGCGCTTATAATGCCGGCGACGCGACGTTGCTCAAAAACAAACGCATTGGCGCCGGCGCGTGCGCTTATAGTAAGTCGACAGCGACAAAGCGACGGGGCGAAGCGATTTTCTGCAGCCGGGAATATTGATTTTTCAGGGGCTGTTGCATCACGTGACAGCCCCTGAACAATCAATGGCCAGGTTGCCCTCTCCGCAGCAAACACAAAATACAACTTTCGCTAGCGACGACGGCTACGGGTGACATCACGCTATCGGTCGCGTCGCCCGTCGCGGGCACTATATGCGCGGCCTTAGGATCAATTTGCCAACACTGGTCACTTAGGTCCTAGCTTTGGCACCTACATTACCATGTCATGATTGAACTGGGCCCGGTATACAAATTCTAATCTAGCAATGAGCTCCAATGCATATGTATCAATGTATTCTAACCTTCGGCGGCGCTATGCCAGCACCATTAGTATTTTGCACTGTGTAGTTCTAGCGCTGTGGCAAGTTGTCACCCGAATGGCAGAAAGGGATCTGTAACACAACAATTTAAAAAATGTCCATAACATAAATCACAGGCTACCAAAATATTCAACTCCAAAACAAATAATAGCTTTAAAATGAAAAATGTATGTTTAACAACCAGTATATCTGCCATGTCCTCTGCATTTATCAATACAAACAGCAATGCCCTCTGCATCTACATAATAATAATTATTATTATTAGGTCTTGTATAGCGCTGCTAGTTTTTATGTAGTGCAGTGACATTCTGCAGACACTGTCCCTGCCCTGTAGAGCTTACAATCTATGTTTTTGGTGCCTTAGCCACAGGGAGACAAAGTGACTTGCCCAAGGTCACAAGGAGCCAACACGAGTCAGTGTCTTTACTCACTGAGCCACTCCTTCTCCAATATCTACATCTTGATATACGGTCGCTAATATTTCTCCTTCATACTTCTGCTGCAGCCAATTTTCCTGCACTCTTTTCTTCAGTGAGGATAATAGAATTCCCTATGCTGCCGGGCTTAAACTGCATTGCTTACATTTTTTTTTATAGAATCAAAGTTAAAGGAAGCCAATATATTGTGCAGAACAGTGAAACCTCTGTGACACAGGATAACGCTACCTGTAACAAAGATAAGTTAGCAACTCTGATACAAGGGGCAAAAAGGTCTTTGATAGGATGAGCAATGGTAATGAGGAAAAAAATGCAAGGCAAATGGGCCTGGAGACTAGGGAAGATGGACAAGCCACTGTCCTTAGACAAGTACTGGAAACTCTTCCCCTTAATAGTTACTGCTAAGAGGAGATGGGACTGGAGAACGTGTGGAGGTTGGAGATAAAGGTGTAAGGGTATAACGGAGAAGGCACTGCAGTAAGCTGATTGTATTTGTTTTGGAGCTGTTCTGAAAGAATATAAAAGAGAAGAATGTCTGAGGATATAGGGATGAAAAATGAGTACAGCAGTTTTAGAGATGTGCTCGATATCCTGACCCGTTAGGGGGCCTTGACTGGATTTGAGCCACCCTGCTCTAGATTTTTGTTGCCCCATATTTACCTTGTTACATAGACCCCCTACATTTCTGGACCATGTATTAGACCAGCAGTGCGCAAAGTGGGGGATGCGATATTCGCTGTGGGGGGTGCGGGGTTTACAGAGGCCCCACGTGCGCTTCCCGAACGCATTTAAATTAATGCCGGGGGAGCTGTAGGACTTCTGCAGACCTTACTTACCTTGATTCAGATGCTCCTGGTGACTCGTCGCCATTTGACGCAGCGGGGTCATGTGACGTCACGTTGCCATGACAACGTGACGTTAGGATACCAGGACATCTGAATCAAGGTAAGAGGGGGGCGCGAGGAGAGGGGGGGGTGCGCAGAGGAAAAACATTGCGCTCCCCTGTATTAGAGCACCAAGGCCTTGCCTTCCTTTTGCGCTATGAGGTCCCATCCCTCCTTTACATTTCCCTTACCTCCATTTTCACTGCAACCAGAACCATATGTTACAGTAACGGGATCTACTCTGGCAATTAATACTGATGTCCCCTATTTTGTTACATGCATTGCGCACATTACACCTAGAAACCCAAAACCAAGGCTAGATCTGAAACGCTGCATCAATATCACTTAAAGTAGAAAAAAAGCTCCCAACAACCACCATGGACAGATAAGGCTCCTTGTACTGCTTGTATTAGCCATTTAACTAGTGTAAACCCATTTGGTATAAAGATGTACATAATATCAACTGTCTGCCACCGAGCAAGTGTCAGGAGGTAATGTTCCACTGGAAGAACATTAGTAGCTATTAAACTGCTGCATCTCTTTGCAGTTGTTTGTAGGGAAAAAAACCCACAGTGTTATTCTACTATATACGGTACCATAAGCACGCAAACGTAATTCTGGAAACCAAAACAAGGCTTAATAAGAACAACATGACTTCATGGAACGGACTAAAATAGCTTTCTATCTTTTTCCACGCGGCAATGATCCTGCCTGAAAAATTCTAATGATAAATGTTAATCCTTTATGGTACTGAATAGCTGGAGAACCCATTTAAAATATCCTTTTATTCCAATAATCCAGCAGCAAGGACATGGTGTGTTATTTTGCCCTATATTTGTTTACTTTGCTTGCTCAAGATTAAAAATGATGATGACATTTGAAGACCGCATAATGATGAGACAGGGGTGATTACAGTAATGTTGGCTGCGTTATAATTAGATGAACAGTAGCTGTGATGAAAGATATTTGGTAATGGAACAAAAGGAAACTGGAAGCATTTTCTTGGCGCCAAGAATCTTCAAAAAACACCTAAAAACGCAAAGACTTCCACTTACAAGAACATATGATTTAAAGGAAAACTCGTTCCTGCGTATGAACATTAAATCAGAATTTGGAACAAAAGTCACTAAATCAATATTTTTGTACGTGTCAGAAGAGACCAATCATGATATGGAAATACGTAAATCTAATATATTGGAGCGTAATCATTCCTGCTAGCCATTTAACCCAATTTAGAGTGAAAGTGTGGTCTTAAATGTGTCTCTGGCAAAGACTTTGAAAATTGAATTAACTTGGTAAATGAATAATCTCCTTTGCATCAAATGCATAGGAAATGGAGCTATTATAGGGAAAACGCCATTCAGTTTGCAGCAAATTGTTCAAACTACATTTGAGTAAATCAGATACAGGAGAGAAACAGGGCTTTTAAAGAAAGCCCTTCTTATTGTGTCACATATGATTGTCGACGATATACTGGTAGGTCCCAGAACCAATTTCTCATACAGAGAAATACACAGAACAACTAATTAAGAAGAACAAAGAGACAGATGGAGACTAGGGATAGATAGAGATATATAACACACACACTCAGTATGCTGTTCAGATGTCTTCCCTGTGCTATGGAAGAGTATGTGTCCACTGAAGTGAATGGGCATACAATCTCTCCAACACTGGGAAAATGACTTCACAAGCATATTTCACAGAGGCTGTAGTTAGAAAGAGGTGTGAATGCTTGTGCTTGGGGAAGATTCAAGGATGTACAAGTAGCTGGAGTGCTAGAACAGCCCAAGAGGAGCTGGATTCCGAGAGGTATTGTAGAGAGGAGCCACCAACCCAGATTTACGGATCAGTTCTGCAGCATAAAAGCACCATAAAGTCCACTGAAGTGGATGGCAATTTTTTATTTATTGATTTGATTTTTTTTTTTAAAGAGAGAGTTGGAAATGGGAAAGACATGCATAGAGAAAGGAGAGGCAAGAGGCCTTTATTCAATATGCTGTGAAACCACTTCAAGTCAGGGGAGCTTTTGAACACCATTGATTTGAACGGAGCTTAACGCTTTCTGGCGTCACAGCAAACCGAGTAGGGATCAAGGAAAGCAGAGAGGAAATAGACCGTGGTTAGACAAATAAGAGAAATATAGGGCAAGACAGAAAATGAACCTCCTGTAACATATTTCTCGTTTCATGCACACCATGAAAAGACGAACGTTAGGGCCATACTTGACTAATGTTTGGTCCATATTTACTCAGCGGTGCTATGCCAAAAAAGAGTCTTCAGTGCTGAAAAACAACTATTGAAAGCACAAGTCGTCTTATGGCATAACACCGCTTTACAACTGTATAATTAATAGTACAACATACGCACTGCATACATAGCGTGTTACTGATGCAATTCCACAGTACTATTGCATTCTAATTGTTGGATAACACTACAGTACTAGTAGAACTGTTTGTCTCCCTCTCACTAAAAGGCTACAGAGTTGCTTATTCAGTAGCGACAAATAGTGATTAGATTGTTAATACAATAAAGCACCAGTTGGTACTGTTCCTTTTATTGGGGGAAGGGGTGGAGATTTAAATTACCTTAACCCGCGAGTCCCTCTTAGATCTGCGGTGCCTCATCCTTTGGGAACCCCCAAATTCCCCAGTTACAGGCAGTGTCTCCTCTGGGCAACAATACATGCTGGGTCAACGCAATATGGTCGCTCGGGTGAGCCTTGCTCTGATGTCCGATAGAAAACCTGGTGACTTTTTACTGGTAACCCAGCAGCCATATTTGTTATTTTTTTGGGTGTCAACCCCAGTACAAAAATATAAAAATACCTTTACAAACCAAGGTGTTCCCGGAGGTTGTGGGTCCATGGATCAGCTCAGGGGCACCTCCCAGGAACATTAATACATAAAATAGAAAAAAACTGGGCTGCTGCTTTAACAATATGATTTCTTTTTAGCTTCTTGATGTTTCAGCTGAATGTCCTATTATTTCAGCACCACCTGGCTGTCCGCATAGAATGCTCAGGGCTGAGAACTCCGGTCTCTCCCCCTCCAATGGGTGAAGTTTGCAACCTTCAACTCATACTGTAGGAGCAATTGTGTCAACGCCATTGTTATATGTACAACTTTGTAGGAGATACTCATTTCAATCAAATATAAAACCTATGCCGAGTCTAATGAAGACATTGTACAAGTCTTTTCTCCAGATGTACTGCATGACTTCATCTATAAAATCAGGGCACTTTGGGTTTTGTTAATGAATTTATTAAGCCAAAGGAAAAATGAAATTTCGGCTGTCTGTGCAGCCTTTGTCAAGGGGAAAAATTTGCTCGGACAGCCGAAATGTCGGTTTTCCTTTGGCTTAATAAATTCATTAACAAATCTGAAGGGCCCTGATTCTTCTTTACTATCTGAATCTACAAAGGGATTGCAGCAAGACTTCCCTGGCTTCAGGAGTACCGGCCTGTAGATGTATCGCTGCTATATTTTTCTCTAGTGGGAGCATAATCCCTGTTTCCCCCCCCCCCCCCCCATCTATAAAAACCCCATCATGTTACCCTATTAAAAAGTACAAACAAACACTCTTCTTTCAGGACTGATATGCAAACAAAACCTCTGCAGAATATATCAAGGGATAAATCTCCACTGCTATATCTTGAAGTACGCGTGGTTTGACGAATGAATATATACAGATGAAGAAATCGATATTACCCAACTTAACACACAAAATAATAGTTAAATAACACACATACAAGTTATCAATTTAACTATTGTTTTCAACAGCCCGTGTTAAACCAAGTGCCAGCGTTAACCCAGTGTGCAATAACCTCGGCTACTTCTGTACATTCTTGGCAACACAATAATATTTTTCACCTGAAATGTAAAAAAAAATGTAAAATATCAGAGGAAAGTCATACCCACCTTTCCTGTCTATTGATCTTCCAAGAAATGTGATCATGAGTAGCTTTCTCTCGATGTCAGATATACAGAGAGCATAACCACAAAACCAGGTTTGGTTTCTTAACCCTACATAGCAACAGCATGCATGGATTCTCCGGGGATTCGGTTAAAAAAAAAAGAAAAAAAAAAGTTTTCTGTCTGTACGATTTCTCAATGTTGACACGAAGCAAGAAATGAATGTCTGGTTTTTGGGGTGGAAAGGGAAGCTGCGGTGCATATTCCTTTATGGGGTTATACTCACCTGGCGGTTTCATGTAATATTGCTCAATATCAGACATGTCCGTGTGTAGCACACACTCGAGGTGACTGAGGATAATTTTCTTACTGTAGTAGTACCTCATGCCCATTAGAAAGATGGGCATACAGCACGTCAGCAGCAAGGACTTGGTCACAACAAAGCATATTACTATGGAGATAAGGAAGAGAAATAAACGATACCTGTCAGAAAAGAGAATGGAGTGTTGATTTCGGAATAGAAAAAACCCAAACAACAAACATGTAATAATATGCATCTGTTACGCACAATGACACAAAGCAGACATTTCAATTGATGTTCACTTTTTTTCACTATGGTGATACAGTATCTGTTAACACACCGTCTCCTTTTACTGGCAACTATTTCATAGACTTTTGCTTTAAGACAGGGGTGGCCAACTCCAGTCCTCAAGGGCGACCAACAGGTCCTGGTTTCCCAGATATACCTGCTTCAGCACGGGTGGCTCAATCAGTGGCTCAGTTTTCGAGCCACTGATTTGGCCACACCTGCATATTTCATATAGTGCTTTTCTCCCAATGGGACTCAAAGCCCTTCACGATTACAGGACAGTGTGCGGTACGCAGCACAGACATTTTGAAACATTTCCACCAGTATTGCAACCGAGAAATCTTTTATGCACATTATACGGTAGTTTTGACTTTTTTTGTTTGTTGTGTTTGCATAATGTTTTAGACCCACGACATAAGGACTAAACTCCACATAACAGGCACCCAAGGGACTGTATAAGCCAGCATTCAGAATAGCTCACTAATCACCGCTTGCTGGACATTTGTATAACATTTATAAGGATATATAAGTCCTGCTGGATTTCACAAGGAACTTCTCAGTCAAAACACAATTAAAAACACAAAGTGCCGTGTCATGGTCTCCAATGCTGGAGCGGCCTTCAGTTGAATAGCAGTCCGTTCTAGCATTGAAGTGTTTCCTGTAAACATTTGTCCGCTGTGGCATTTACATCTTTGTGTCACTGTGGAAAGTCTGAAGTCCTGCTTACTGCAGATCAAAAGAACCGGAGATCAGAAAACTTTCAGCACAGGGGGTAATATCCATTAGTTTCAGGGCCTGAAAGGTAAGCAACGCATCTCTTATGTTTCAGAACCCCCTGGGCGAGGAAAGGAAATAACGCCACTATGGTTTTCTGAAAAGAAAACATTTTTGTTTTCTTTACAGCAAATAAAAATAGATCACTCGTGAGCACATTCACGTCTCAAACTGTAGCCAGGGATTCTGGGAAATGATATGCAAATGAGCACGCAGGGTCCCTTTTTTCTTTACATAATTCAAACGGGGGGGGGGGGAGGCGCTGTGGATCTGAAACATGCTATTTTAGTTCAGAGTGACCCCCAGTTTCTGAGATACACTTGCTGGTGTTCATAGTTCGCAGGACTTTGCCCTCATTTTTTATCCTGAGTGGGAGCAGAAACCTTGGCAAATAAACAGGTATCTCAAGGACTTGAGGGGGGAAGGGAGCGTGTCACCCGGAGCTAAAAAAAAAATCCGCTGGACCCCTGGTTCAAATTACGTAAAGAAATCAATGTGAAAAAAAGCGCGATTGTTGCTTTAATAAGCATAAGAGAATAAAACATCCAGAAAAGTTTGACGACATCTTTCCTTTTGAGTTTTCCACGGACATGTCACATATTAGCTTTGAGCAGTAACCCTTAATAGCTGGTTACTAATTACCAAGAGACAGGGGGTGCCCAATGCTACATCCCATTGACAAAACATATATGGGAAAAAGTATAATACTTCAATAATAATAATAATAATAATAATAATAATAATAAACACTTGGGTATTTAGTTAACCCTTTGGCCAAAGAGTCACAAGCCTGCATACCAACGCCAAGGTATAACCAAATGAATGCATGTCCTACACTACACTGTGAACCCTTACTTTTACCTCTGTAAGTGGGGAAGAACCATCATAGGTCCTGTTCCTACAGCAAAATGAAAAGACCTCCCAAGTTAAAAAGGTGAAGGAGGAGGAGCTCTCTTGTTTACATAAATATATATTCATGATGTGTGGGGTGTGGGAGTTTGAGCTAGCTGGGAATGTGTGTTACTAATTAAAAAGCACTTTGACAGAGGAATTCATTAAGGCAATGGCCTGTGAGCAGGCTCCCCACGAAAATGAACATTATAATGAGCGTGACTGTTCTCCGCATTAAGCTCGTTCAGCTTTGAGAACACAGACCCAAACACATGTCAGCCCTGCGTCAATTACATCCGATGGCTTCCACTTGGCTGAACGTTCACCAACTCTTTCCTTTTAATACAGAACCGTTACTGTGCGGAAGGACACTACTGCCAGTCATCACTGTATGTTAGTGGGGGAGGGGTCTACTGGTTATATGCCCATTAAGGTGAACAGTTAAATTCCCAGTGTCAGCAACTTGTGATCAATCAATACAACGAGCGGAAATGTTGAGGTCAGAAGGAAATTCCTTGGTGCATCAAATTCTGCTTCGCTTAGAACATTTTGGGGGTTATTCATCAAAGCAGAAAAATACATTTTAGACACCAAATTAGGCAATGTCTGACTTCGAGGGCCACCAACCGCTCAGGTTTTAAGGATATCCCTGCTTCAGCACAGGTGGCTCAGTCGAAGACACGGATTGAGCCACCTGTGCTGAAGCAGGGGTATCCTTCAAACTTGACCTGTTGGTGGCCTTTGAGTAGTGGAGTTGGCCTCCCCTGCTCTATAGTCTTGACTACATGGGAATCACATAAAGCAGGACTGGTTTATAGAAAAGGGGAGATAAAAGTGTACCTTGCTTTTCACATCAATAGCTGCAGGTTAAAGAGATACAGTTGTAATCTGTCATATACCAGCATGCCCGTATTTCAAACAAGATGATCGTACGAACAGCAAGCAATATAGCCAAACAGGCTTCCAGTTCCTCACCATGCAGGATGCGCATGTAAAACTTGTCAGCGTTTCGCTCCAGCATGAACATTCCTCAAGACAGTGAAGGATAAAAGTTTGGGCCGGGAACGTTGACAGGTCTTTAAATGCATTTCTTGAATCCCTGTAGAAATGCAAACTGCTTCCATTCATCTAAATGAATGTCAGTATTGCACCACTTTGGACAAGGACTACAGGAAATATTCACATACATTGTAATGGGGGCTGCCAAGACAACGAGTACCTCAAGAATACAGATATTCTGGGTCTGCATTCTATAGGAACACGAGGGTGGGAAAAAGGGGTGAGGTGAGAACAGGGTTGACAAGTCACTGGGTGCTGCCACCTACATTCCATTGTGTTTCTAGGTAACTCGGCAGAAGTGTAGCAGAGAGGAGTGTATCCTCCTAACTGCTTCAGTAGCGCGCCACACTGCTTAATTGTCACATTATAACGCCTGAAATGTGATAACTGTGCCGGCTGTATTTATCCATCAGCTGCCCCGGCTGCAGCATTGGGAACGCATCAAGCATACTGCACTGTGCCACTGCAAAATCACCTAGAACCAGCCCTACACAAGATGCAAATGTATCTGCTTTCCATCGGCTCCAGAAAAACCACTGTGCTGAAGGCATACACCCAAGTCACCATGAGATGAGATCTCATCGCGACTGTTGGGTTCAGTACTAGCAATAAACCAAATGGAGCAAAATAACAGACATCTCCTCATAACCGTTAACCTTGCTATGTAGTTAACATTAACGTCCAAGACATTCATCGAGCACCACTAATTAGACTGCAATAGGCACCTTAAATTGAAAAACGTATTTGTTATGCACTATTCTTTATTCAGTGTTATACAGAAAAGGAGGGCTGTAAAACAACTGTGCTTTGTGTCACTTAATGACCCACCCCTGACTGGCACCAACACAACATACCCAATTTGTTACCCAAGCTTCACCAGTAGACCCCTAAATGACCCCAAAATGCAGTGAGCCCTCTTGCACCATAAATGCAGGGGTGCTCAACACCAGACCTCGTGTCCCCCCCTCAAACTTCATAGTTTGCTGCTTCCTAATTGATGGCAATCTGCCCTGAAAGCAAAAAGTTATGTTGTTAACTTCACTGGTGAGTATGTTGGGAGCTAGTGGGTTCCCAGAGTTGAAAATATTGCTGTTCATCTATCTCCATTGGACCCACCAGTTTCCATTCTGCATGCTGTCAAAAAAGGAAAGTAATTGGGGGGGTGGGGGTGCTTTAAGGGATATGTTCCCATGGCTAGGGGATGCTGTACAGTAGGTTTATTTTGTTTGCCTTATCAGGAGTATCTTGTGGCCACAGGGTAAGACCAATCAGTTTATTTTAAGGTTTTCCTTTATTTTGACTGTCTATTTAATGCTCTATACAAGGGGTGTGCAAGATATTTTGGGGAGGACGCAGCGGTTACAGAGGTCCCGCTCTCATCCCCAAAGCATTTAAATGAAGCGCGCGAGGCCTCTGTAACTTACTTACCTTGGCACCATTTTTGGGGAATTGTAACAGGGTCTGTTCCCAATGCCAGGAATATAAATTGGGTATGTTTCATTTCTGCCCAGTCAGGGGAATTTTGTACCAAGTAACACAAAGTACATTGTTGTAATCCTTATTACAACTGCATTATGGGGTCCGTTAATGGTTCTGTTGCCGAGGCTATGGTAATAATTTGAGTATGTTTGTCTCCTTCCCGGGTCAGGGGGGGGGGGGGTGTCTTGTAGCAGTGGCCAATAAGTGGCACAAACCACATTCTTTAAAGGTGCTTATTCATTTAAAGTGCAGAATACAATATATAGCAGTGTAAGGGACAGGGTAGGGATTGCATTGCACCCAGGGCTAGGATGTGTATATTTTGTTACTAAATTACACAAGGATGCATTTAAAATTTTAGTTTTTTTTTTTTACAATATTGAACAAATAGTGAATAACAAACGTTTTCAGCTTCGGGTGCGTGTCTACAATATGACTTTAAAGCAATGAATATGGATGTCCTTATTGCCAAGCTATCAAGCTTAGCCCAGGGAACGTCAGAAGGGGGGAGTGAGCTGCACTGCAGTGTGGAGGGTCGCACCCCCTCCAGCCATGAGGTCAACGCCACTTGGCCACTATACCTACGAGAAGAAGACTTTTGCAAAGAGTAACATGCCACAGAAGATAAGAGTGCATGTGATGCACATGTGTACTTACTTGTTATAACCGCATACAGGCACTGAAGTAAGGGTTGGTATTTTAACCCCCAGAATGCTGTGCTAGGGATCCTTTCTTTAATACCTTCATAGAATATGCGCCTGGCGATCTCCTGGTCCTCGGGCTGAAATGCTCGGATATAAACGTGGTCTTTGGTGACCTCCTGCTGTGTGGGGGGGCGCAGCGCGCCGCACAGGGGGGCGCTGGATATGGGGGGCCACATCTGGGAGGAGGAGGAGACGATCACGGGGTCTTTCTGGGGTCCCGGCATCGAACTGTGATCATCTGCCAGGATTTTCGTCTCGCAAACCATTTTGGGAGACAGGTAATGCATGCAACTGGCCAAGGAAGGAGACGGAGAGAGGGGAGGGAGGGGGGACGGGGACCAGGTGTTTTATAAGAGGTGGGGGGTGAGGAAAGGAAAATAAATGAAATGGGTGCAGATCGGTAGAGGTGGTGCGGAGGGAAGCTGGGAAGCGATACAGAGTGAGCGCTGCATTGGACAGGAGTATTTATATTGCAGCAAAGCCGGTGCAATTCGGATTCGTGGTTCCTGCAGGGCCCTAGCATCTCCCAGATTGGCTGTCAAAGCCCTCCATGTGATACTAGGGTGGGGTAGGAACACCACACACTCTCTCTCCCTCTACATCTCTATATCTCATTCCTTTTTCTCTCCCTTTCCCTTTCCTCCTCTCCCTCATTTCCCCCCCTCTCTTATTTCCTTCTATACCTCCCCTCAATCTCTCTCTCTCCTCAATCTCTCTCTCTCTCCTCAATCTCTCTCTCTCTCCCCTCAATCCCTCTCTCTCCTCAATCTCTCTCAATGTCTCTCTCCTCAATGTGTCTCTCTCTTTCTTTCTCTCTCTCATTCTCTCTCTCTCTCTCTCTCTCTCTCTCTCTCTCTCTCTCTCTCTCTCTCTCTCTCTCTCTCTCTCTCTCTCTCTCTCTCCTCAATCTCCCCCTCTCTCCTCAATCTCTCTCTCTCCCCTCAATCTCTCTCTCTCCTCAATCTCTCTCTCCTCAATGTGTCTCTCTCTTTCTCTCTCTCATTCTCTGTCTCTCTTTCTCTCTGTCTCTCTCTCTCTCTCTCTCCCCTCAATATCTCTCTCTCCCTCTCCTCAATCTCTCTCCTCAATCTCTCTCCTCAATCTCTCTCCAGTCCCTTTGCAAATCACTCCAGCATTTCCCTTTGCATTGGTGTTTTGCAGGGAGGGGAAGGTCCACGTGAAAAGAAATGCTTTATATTTTACAGTATGTGCCTGCTGATTATTGGTGGTCAGTGTCTGTGCTGGAAATGTTACGATGTGGGAGAGAAGGGGAGATCCCGGGGGAGGATCACTGACACAGTGGAACTGTCCTACTGTATGGCATCAATTTATTTAGGGGATTTAGGCAGGGCACATATGTATTGCCAGGGCACATGTTAATGGTGCTTTCTGCCAGTAATCCCACTGCACACTCATTGACACATTGATGTATAAATACACACAAACACAGTCTGTCTCTGTGTATGTATGTATGTGTGAATGTATGTGCTATATATACAGTATATATATATATATAGCCTTGTTTGCGATTTTTTTATAGTGTACTGTATATTGCTGCAGCACATTGCTTGAATAAAAACGTGAGTACAATGCAACCCTATGGGCCGTTTTTTGATGGCGGAATGCGTTATCCAACGCGCACCGCCTCTGATTAACACGGGACTCACTTTACAACGGTTTCACTATCCCACGCTACTTCCAGAACGGGTTACTCTGGATAACCGAGGACTGCCTGTACAATGTTTCGTCAGTGTCACCCCTGAAGGGTGGGTTAGCCCCCCGGAACATTGTGTGCTTTTTGTGGTCCGTAACAAGAAAATAAAGGCAATAAGTCACTGCTTTGTGATGCTATACACATGCAGCATCTTTTCTATTCCTGGAAACTCCTGTCATTTATCTATGGCTGCTGACACACTTATTCACGCGCTGAAAATGCTGCTAAGAAAGACCATGTTAAACCCAGGTTTAATATATCTGTATTCACCCGGGAGTGAAAGTCATTTATTTGTATTGTGTGGGTCGGAACATCTCGGCTGCTTGTGTAACACAGCTGTCTCTGCTGAGCACAGCATAATCTGGGACTCTAGCACTGTGACAGCAACAAGGAGCGCTGCACATGTCAAGCATTTCAGCCCCGCTTATAACGCAGGGGTGGGCAACTCCAGCCCTCAAGGGCCACCAACAGGTCAGGTTTTCAGGATATCCCAGCTTCAGCGCAGGCGGCTCAATCAGTCCCAGCTTCAGCACAGGTGGCTCAATCAGAGGCTCAGTCTTCAGCTGAGCCTCTGAGTAAGCCACCTGAGCTGAAGCTGGGATATCCTGAAAACCTGACCTGTTGGTGGGCCTTGAGGACTGGAGTTGCCCACCCCTGTTATAATGTGCAAAGCCTCGTAGTGGTGATTGCAGGCTTCAGCCAAACAGAATCATTGCTGCAATCCTGCCTCTATTCACACGCTTCATTAATATTATTGATTACAACTACTTATCTTACACTCGTGTGCTGAATATAATCAGGGGTCAAAGTGGCTTAAAAAAAAGTAGTGGCACAGCGCCTGCCGTTAAAAAAAAATGCTATCATTATTCAACGTTGTGGATTTGGACCGATTATATTTTAGGAAAATTAGTACAATATTTATAATTTAAAAAAAAAAAAAAAACAGAAAGGGAGGGAGTGAGGGTTCCTAAAATAAGGACATTTTTCTTCATGTAGAAAGTGCTTCTAGGAAAAAGCAGCAATTGGGCTTCTGTTAGGGAAGCTTTGGATCTGCTCCAGACCCCTTTCCAGGGTTGGCCTGAGCTCATCCCACTCGGCCTCATCTCCAAATGCACATGAATGGTAACATTGTCCTCCCCCTAAGCCGCCCTACACAAAGCAGCACTACACAGGGAGCAGGTGAATGGTGAGATTGTCCTGAGTGCTGGGGTGGAGGCAGCTCATTGAGAGCTCTATTTAGGGATATTACAGGGAACTGCCCACGTCCCACCTCCCAATCTCTTAGGTGGAATTCATTTTCAGCATGAGGCTCTTTAGAAAAACATTCATACCAGTGATCTAAGTGTGAAGGTCATTGTGTACCACAACCGTGTGAGCACCGGAGGGACCGCAGCACCAGAGTGCTACAGCCCCATGGCACATCATCGCAATCCCGTGACCGCTGCTCAGAGTGATCAAGGTGTCACTGAATACGCCAACGGAAGAGAAACCCTCATCTTCTGTTTCTACTCTGGCCGGATCTCTCCCAGAAGAACAAGATGAAAACCCCACGTCATTACCACTGGTGGCTCCGCTGTGGGGAACTCAAAGGGTTAAAGCAGCAACTCTCCACAAAAATCAAGTATTTTTTTTTTTTTATTATTGCCTCTTTTGAACTTTGGGATTCCCTACAGCAAATAACCACAGCACTCAGAGCGCTGGGCCGCTCTTTTAGCGCCCCCATGAAATAAAAAACCAAGATGGCTTCAGAATCAACCAATCGGGACTTTGACATCATTTCCTAGTTTTGTGATGTAATAGAAATCAATAAAATTCAAAATAGTCTTTCAGTAGATAGTGATGTTGGACACTGTATTGCAGTATTATTGGAGAATTGGAGTATTATTGGAGTATTAGTCACACATTGATAGCATGCAAGTCCTTCAATCACAGAATAGTTTGTGGACTTGGCATAATTCTCTCCCAGGGGCGGCCAACTCCTGTCCTCAAGGGCCACCAGCAAGTCAGGTTTTAAGGATATCCCTGCTTCAGCACAGGTGGCTCTGTCAGTGGCTCATTCAATGACTGAGCCACTGATTTAGCCACCTGTGCTGAAGCAGGAATATCCTTAACTCCTGACCTGTTGGCCCTCGAAGACTGGAGTTGGTCGCCCCTGTTCTATCCCAACTTCCCTACCTGCTCTTAAAATGTCCCTGCTTAGGTGCAAATGTGGTTATTGCTCGTGCCGGTGCTTTGGGCTGATATTCTGTGATATTCTAAGTTATCGCTGCCTTTCCAACCTATATAATGTGGGTAATAATGTATATTGTGTTCTCAGCGAAGCAATAGGGTCTGTTACATCTGTACAAATCCCTACAGTTCCCAGCGCTGGCCAGGATTCGCTACAAATACTGTATAAGACACTGTACAGAGATCTGCATCTGCAGGATGATAACAGCAAGGGGTTTAAAAAAAAAAAAAAAAAAAAAACCTGAACAAGCCCGGTTTAAACCAGCTGACTACCTCCCTCCATCCCCACCCACCCTTCATCTATCTCTCTCCTTCACTCTCTCTTCCTCTGCGCAGACGCGCTGCAGTCTTAGTGCAGGTCCCGGGATGAAGCAGAAGCTTCTTGCATGGCCCAAGCTAGCTGCGGTCACTCTGCACCAGCTCTTCCACTCGCATGCACTGAGATTGAGGTGCTTCCCTAAGCACTTGGAGGGCCGGGGGAACGGACGCATTCATCAACTCAATCACCCAGGGGTTGTATACATGGTTGTTTTTAAAGTCCTATTTACACTGACGTTTAGAGAAAACAAATGGGTCGAGCTCAGGTTTTGAACAAATATTCCAGTAGTCATAAACCATTTGCTTTTTGGGCGGCGCAAGGAACTTAGTAGAGTTATATATAAATAGTCAAACAATGGGAGAGGGGGGGGGATAAGGGGAAGGAAAGAGAGCTCTTGCTACAGTCTAAGGCTACGTCCATAGAGGGGGGAGCCGCGCTGAGCCGTGCGGACGCTGAGGCTCGTCTGCGCAATCAGGAGCGATTGCATGAACTAGCAGATGAGCCAGCGTGCGCGATCGGGAGGCGGGGGAAGGCGGGGCACTGATAGCCCGCGAAGCGCCGACGTCAACATCACGGCGCTGACGTCCCAGCGCTGTGACGTTGACGCTGCTTCGCTCTGATTGGAGGTTTTCAGCCGACAGCGCGCTCAGAAACAGGTTCTGCTGTCGGCTGAAAATCCCTGCGCCTCAGCACGCCTGCGGACGCTCGCGGGAGCCCCCTCTCAAGACATCCTCATTGAGGATGACGGGGGTTATCGCGGAGCGTCCGCACGGCTCAGCGCTTGCTGTCCTTCTATGGACTCAGCCTAATGTTGTAGAGTGGGTGCTAGGAGTGTAATAAACATTGAGAACAGATACTTGCAGGGCCGCTTTATACATTAGGCCGACTAGGCACAGTGCCTGGGGCCTACCAACCTTTTAGGGCCTACAATATTTCACTTGAAAAAATACCCAAACAAAAAAAAAAAATCACAAAATAAGAGAGAACAGCAAATTTTAATTTAAAATGCCTTGAAAGTATCGATACCTTTAAATATCGAGACAAACGTATCGATGCCAAATATCGCTGGTATCGAAAGAAACAAGCAATCGATGAAAGTTGCATAAAAATGAGTAAAACTATCGGACACACAGGCCCCTGGAAATAAAAGTGCCTAGGGCCTACGCAGGTCTTTAAACGGCCCTGGATACTTGGTGACGCACGAGAAGAGCTCCTTTTGGGTAGCACTCAGATCCAAAGTAGTGAAATGATTGCGTATTTAAAACTGATCTTTTAATAAAAGATCTTTAATAGGAAATAGCAGACAAGCAATTACATTAAGACAACTCATCCATTAAAATGAAAGAATCATATGCTAAATGAAAAAGTGAATTCTTGCCACTACTACTGCCCATCCATACGTCTGGGATGTAGTTTGGGGGGGGGGGGGATGTTTGTGAATCAATTCAGCGGGAATAATCCCTGAGAACGGTAAACTAGGTGACGATAAGGGGCAGGAATGTGTTGCCTAGGCCCTAGGGGTTAAACCTTTCAGACGTAAGGAAGGAATCTTAGTGGGTGGTAATGTCTGTTATTCTTCCAATGGTGTGGGGGGAAAAACGGGACAGGTTTTAGCTGTTTTAGAAATGTAAACAGTCATATGTGATTGGTAGCTATTCCACATACGCACGGTTTCCCCCAGAGTCGATTCCTCTTGGAGGAACAGGACGGTTCGAGATGTCTAGATAAATGACTTGAATATTTTAAACAGCAAAAACGGTTTCTACTTTATGGGGAGACAGGACAGGTTTTAGCGATCTGATCTCTGTTTCTTAAGTGGTTAAGAGGCCACAAATAATTTGCATCTACAGTATATGGTAGGACAGATTTATCTGTCCTTATCTGTCTCTTGGTAGCTATCAAAATATCCAAGGCAACAGGGGCAGCTTTTGCCAATAGAGAGACTGGACAGGTTTTAGCTGTCTGGTCTCATGTCTAAGGCTTGGTCCCTGCTGGCTGGCCACGCCCCTGGCGGTTCAGCCAATGAGGGCGAACCTGCCGGGTGACGTCATGACCGCGCCCCTGTCACGCCCCCACCCCCCCCCGCCTTTCCCCCTGCAGGTCACTGCAGACCGGGGAACTCGGCTGCACGCGCCGCCAGCCTGGCAGACGCACATGCAGCGCAGGCAGCGGGCCGTAGCCTTGGCTGCGGCCATAGTGCTCACGAAAGAGCGCAAGTAAGCGAGCGCGCCTGTCGTCTGAGCTATTTGTGAACTCCGTTCACGCGTGCGACGGGGAGGTGTGGCCATGACATCACCAGGCTGCTTCGCCCTCATTGCTGAAACACTCACGTGATGGGGCCGTCGCACGAAAAATCTAAATTTTTTTGACTCCTCCAAATCCTGCCGGCGTGTGGCATCGCGCACAGCATGGCCGTACTGGTGCACTTATATGAATTTGTTCGTGCCGCTCGCATGGTTGCATGCACTATGTCCGCGGTTTTAGTCCGCGTCCATACTTATCGCGCGCTCACCGTGCGATCAAACATGTGCATGGGAACGTCTATAGTGCGCACGTGAGCGTCGGGAAGAGCGATGCTAGAGGAGACCAAATTATTTATTTTTGCCGCGTGACGGCAGGGTCACGTGCGTGGTTCAGCCAATGAGGACGAACCGCTCACGTGACGTCACGGGCACGCCCCTAAATTAGATTTAGAGCTGCTCTTAGTCGCGTCTCCTCCTCCAGCCCACACAGGCCACAAATCGCCTCTGCGGCAGGCGCGGCGAGACGTTACGCGCCTTCCATGGCCTCGGTCTTCAGTAAATAAGAGGCTACACACAGTTTGTAGCCATTTCAAGCACTCTGCTACATAGAAAGTTGCTATTAAGTAGGATGGTACAAGCAAATGCCTATTTGAAGTGTAATATCTATTACTAGTGTAGCCCAGTGCCCCTGGCTATAGGTTTCCTGGCACTTTAGGCACGTTCTATAGTGACAGGCGCGTGCTGCGCCGTGCGCGCGAATTTTTAGTTGGCTGACGTCAGTTAGCCTTTCTATACAAGGGCCACGCGCGCGCACGGCAGGGAGAGGGGAGCCGACAGACCGCGGCGAAGATGAGGAAAATCATCTTTTCGTGCCGCTGCCTGCGCGTGTGTGTGTGTGTGTGTGTGTGTGTGTGTGTGTGTGTGTGTGTGTGTGTGTGTGTGTGTGTGTGTGTGTGTGTGTGTGTGTGTGTGTGTGTCAAAGATTGCAAAACAAAAAAAAAATATTTATTAAACTTTTTTTTTTGTCTTTAAAAAATCTTATTTAGGACTTACTTTCACTCACACAACCCATGCACACACATATACTCACACACACATACATACACACACATACACACACATATACATTACCTGCAGCTCCCGGCACTATATACAGGAAAAGCATGCGGCACGTGCACGCGCGTTCGCATAGGAACGCGCGGCCACACGGCCGCATGCCGTATATAACAGCCCTATGTCCTGGTAAGTGCAGGCAGTGTTAGGATTAAATCCTTCCTCATGAGCCAGCATGAGATTCTCGCAACACACCACTAATTGTATTTAAATGTAGCCATAAGTGCAGGTGCAGGCTAAGTGGCCGTAGGAAGCGTAATGCCTGGGTGTGAGGGGGGAGGGGTGGTTATAAGTGTCAGCACAGTGGGTTGATGCCTATTCCGCCCTCAGACCTTCTCAGTTTTGGGGCAGAGTCACTAACCCTGCCCCCTAGGAATATAAGATGCTTCCTTCCCAAATTATATTCAGAGATTCCAGGATGTAGCCTGCTCCATAGTGAGCGAGGTGGTTCCCCATCCCCATCCCCATCAGGGGGTGAGGAGGCCTAAAACCTTTGGGGAGCCAAGTCAGGGACAAAGCGAACGCAAGATGCGAGGGAAGGTGTTTATCCATAGGGGATTTATGAAGTACCTCTTGCGTGGGAGATGTAATCTGCTGACCTGCCAATAAATGGTACAACGTTCCATGTCTCCTGTCTAACTTACTGGAAAGAGGTTCCTATGGGGTCACTTTCTGCCCCTGGCAGATCCCTACAGGATGGAGGCTCTGCGCCAGACGACGTTCCCTTGCCTTTCCCCATACCAACACTTCCTGACAGACAACAGGTGAGCCATATCGCACCAAGTTATAACCGTAACAGCCAATCTCCCTTGGGGGGGGGAGAGGGTATGGGTATCAGGGCTGTTTTATTACCTTGACCGGGACATTCGCATGAACTGAGAGGTGCCTGAAACCCACCATATCAGGGCCACGTCCCTTCACATTCTATGGCTGAGATGTTCCTGGACCCCATGCTATCAGCCGAGAGCATGCGGGTAATATGCATCTGGTGTGGAGTGCTTGAATGACAGCACCCCCAACTGGGGATTACCTGTGGGGTTCCAGGGCTGAGATGTGCGTGAAACCCATGATATCAGCCGAGGACACACTGCAGAATGCCCACGGTGTGGATCGCTTGAAATACAGCACCCCCAATTTGGAACTGCAGGCGTGTGCTCAACTACTGTGCTCTAGAATGGCAGGGGGAGGTAGTACAGTATGCTTACCGGTGTGGATGGCTTGCAAGGTAGCACCCCCAATCTGGGACTACACAGCTGCGGAGGAGGAGGACAGTGCATGCAGAGTAAGACCAGCCGGTGTGGCCGCTTGCAAAATAGCACCCTCAAATTGGAACTCCAAACATGCACGGAAGTGAATTCAGGGTCCCTGAGGAGGATCATGAAGCCGAGAAGCGGTTCCCGCCAAAATCGGGAGAACCACGTGCAGAGTTTGCAAAAAGCAAGCTCTGATTTTTCAGAGTGTGTGGCTTGACGCGAAAGCCCTGGCCGCGCCCCCTTTACAATGCCTCGGACTCCTGGATCCACCAGGGGTAGGAGACGAGGATCTAGCGGTGGCCACGTGGGGTGTAGCCGGATGCAGCTATCACACTCCGCAGACACATGTGGTAACTACCCAGGCAAGACCGTTGTCTGATCAGTGTCTGGCTATCTCCAAATTTCAAATGGCTGACATCCTGGCTCAGTTATTCGAGCTGCCTGGAGGACTCTTGTGCCTATCTCATCATGGCCAAGACTCTACAGGTCCTTTGCCCGTGGTGCTATTAACCCTGAAGTGGGCCGGAAGTCATGTCCCGTTGTGATCGATGTGATGTGCCCTACCTTCGACCAGTGCGGGAGGCCTGGGACCAGCCTATGTCCACTCTACACCCAGATGGAGGGCCGAGCTCCTATCCCTTGGTTCATCGGCTGCAAATGTTGATGGACAATGCTCCGGTAAGTGTTGAGCAGGTCTATATGGACATGATCTCTGAGATCTTTCATCCACGACGGAGGAATTCGGTTGTTACCCTGTGCAGAGAGTATTACGACGCGAGCCCCAAGTCAGGGATGGCGTCATTTACAAGGGATGCTGTGGCAGGATGGCCTGTAGGTAAAGTCAGACAATAGTCCACACGTGCAGTTTCAGGGTAAACCAAATGTGGAGTGGTTTTATTTCTACACAACACAAATAAACATTTGGGCACACTGTCCCTTTAAGGCAAAACAAAACTCATACAAAGAATGCCTACTCCCCATAAGGAGATCTTGCTAAACATTCCAGGCCCTATCTATCAGCTGGCTGGCTTTGTCCAGTTCCCAACCCCTAAACATATATCACAATAGTTATGGATATATATTAAAGTCCTTACTGTATTTTTGTTTAGGAAGCTCTGTCCCTAGAGAGTTTAGGAAATCCTTCTGGGTAGGAGCTTGCACAGGACAGCTCTGTTGTCTGATTCAGCCACCTACTACAAGCAGTAGCCTCCTTATCAAGCTGGATGTCAGCTGTCTCAGCTTACTTCCTGATTGCCCAAGGATTCTTACTGGGTTAACCTTCTGAATGCTGGATGAAGGACTCTGATGTATGTTTCCCAGGCATAATTATCAGTACCTGACTTCACCCTGTCACAGATGCCCTTGTCCGAGGTTCTTTTTCCTTGACCACCAATACAAGTGAGGGTGTGGATATATTGCTGCCAGACCCTTTGATGGCTTCTGTGGTGGCCTTGTCCGAGCAGAGACAGTTTGCGGCTGCGGAAGATCTTTGCGAGGAGACGGAGGTGCCGCATCCACGCCGGGAGGTTCCTGTGATTGCCTCAGCCCAGCCGTTCATCTCGAGTGTTACAGCCCAGCAGAGTTACGCAGAGGTGTTCACTTCCGAGGTACCGACCGATTTGTCCCTAGCAGTGAGTGGTGCCGAGACTGTAGATGCCGAATCTCACTGCCACGTAGAAACGATGCTGTTCTGCTGCTTGCGACCCCCGGCCGAGACCGCCCTGAGGTGACTATGATATCAGGACTTTCTTCTTCCTCACCCGCCAGCGGTGGGCCCCAGGACCTTATGGTACCAGCCCAACCCCGTGCAACATCCCCTGTTGCTACCCCAGTGCCCCGGGAAGAGCACATAGGGTCAAATGGGAAGCATAAACCCCTGTCACTTCGACCACTATCCCGAGGGATGTTCATGGATCTCGGAATCTAACATTGTGGATACTGTTATCTAGCAATCTGTTGCGGGAAATGTGGGGTTAGACTGGTGGGATCCTATTTTCCAGCGGTACGTGCCCCACCTGGGCCAAACCTGGTTTGTGTTAGCTAGGTGCAACAAGGTAGTGCACTGGTGGGAGGAAGGGGAATACTGTATACCCCAGAACAATCAGCAGAAACGATGCGCATCTACAATGGCTCTCTCCGGTTGGGGCCTGAAGTTTCTCCAGAAGTGGTTAATGAGGATACTTCTTGTTAATGCTACGCTATGTGGGAAACATTATTATTAGAGCAAGAGCTGTACTGTGAAGTGAAAAGGGAGTATCAGAGCAGGATATGTGCTGCACAGATAGGGGATCTTCTGGATAGAAGTGCCTGAGTTACAGTTCAATATGTATACAATGTTATGTATGCCCAGTTATCATGCATTTATTGGTAGTATGTGATAGTGTGCCTCGTGGGGACGTGAGGGATCTCAACAGGGGGAGCCTGTAGCCTAGTGCCCCTGGATATGGGTTTCCCAGCCCTGGCACATAAGTCCTGGTAAGTGCAGGCAGTGATAGGGCTAAATCCTTCCTCGTGAGATAGCATTAGAGTCCCGCAGCACACCACTAATTGTATTTAAATGTAGCCATAGCCAGGTGCAGGCTAAGTGGCCGTTGGAAGCTTCATGCCTGGGGGGGTGGTTATAGGTGTCAGCATAGTAGGTTGATGCCTATTCCGCCCTCAGACCTGTCCAGTTTTGGGGCAGAGTCACTAACCCCTCCCCCCAGGTATACAAGAGGTTTCCTTCCCAAATTATATTGACAGATTCCAGGATGTAGCTTGCTCCATAGTGAGCGAGGTGGTTCTACCTCACCCCATCAGTGGGTGAAGGGGTGATGACTAGCCTCAAGGTCCTTGTAAGAGATGTGTGCAGAGGTACGCAATGGAGACTGGTTTTAAGGTGAAATTAAATAAGGCTTTATTGTGCCTGTAGCTTTAAACAAAGCAAACATGTGAAAATCCACAAACAAAATCTGCTCCACGTTGGAGTATATTTACACTTGTAGTCCAGCGATTCACCAGCCCAAATCATAGAGACATTTAGATATATATATATATAGATATATATATATATATATATATATATATAGACAGACATAGATTATCAGTCTTATAAGAAAAGTCTTGTCTGTCTCGTAGTTGTAGGGGGAAGGCTTCTCTCTTTCCTGGGTTGCTGCCTTTTCCTCAGGTTATCTCAGCATTCAGGTGTAGAAGTCTTGTGAGTTCCAGACATCAGTGATCCCTCTATCAGTCTCATCTGTGAGACCCAGGAACCTCTGCTCTGTCTGTTTCCTTGGTCAGCCCAGTTGTGGACTAAGGAATCTCTCTTCCTGTCTCAAAGGCAGGCTTTTCTAACCAACCTCTAATCAGCCAGATGGTGTTGGTTAATAAACTACCAGCAGTTAACCACCACACTGCTGGATTAGAGGCACCTTTTTGAACATGGACAAATCCCCTGTTACATACCTCCCCTGTTTGTGGGAAGCTCTGGCTTGCCACGGCCAAAGCCCTTCCTTCCACTCTTATTCAAGATATCTCAGTGACTTGAATGAGAGTGGATGGAGGAGGAGAACCCTCAGTCCCGCTGGGATTGGAGCCCTTCCTCCAGTTTAGTAGTGTCTCCTCTAGAAGGTGCTTGAGATCAGCAGCCCCCAGTCGCTCAAGGAGAACCTTTTCCAAGTCCAGTCTTTCTACTGACCACGTGGTCATGAGCTTTCCCCTGTGTCGGGCGCTCCTCTTTTTGTAGGCAGACTGTATGGCGACAGTCGCAGAGCATTTATGCAAATCGCTTTCTTTCGCCATCTTTCCCATTTACTCCACTTTAGCACCAAATGTCCACTTCATCGTATCACAAGAGTGCCCAAGAACAGCCCCCTGAGCCCTCAGTTCTTGAAGCTGTCTTCCTGCACTTTTCCCATTCAATGTAGTTGCCAGTTCAGCTTCTTTGGGATTGAGTTGCAATTCCAGCTCCATTTCCAGAGAACGTCCTATTTTTTCAGCTTCCTCAGCTAAGGATTCTTCTGGCTTTGATTCTGCACTCCTACCTCTACCCTGTTGGGCGGCTGCAGGTTTGGCTAGTGCTTTCTTAGGTAGCTCAAACGTCGTAATCTTGTTTTGAAGGTGAGTGGTGTCCCCAGCCCTCACTGTACCCTTATCCTCACGGGCATTAGTTACTGTGGGATACCGATGCTTGGGCAGAGCCAATACCTTTTTCCGTATTGGAGGCATCTGTAAGTTAGTGGTCTGCAGAGTCTTACTCTGTTTCTTGAGTGCATCTTGCCATTTTCCTTTCATGGTCTTTATTTCTTCCCTGTGCTTTCTTTGAGCTTGCTTCCACCTATCATTCATTATTTTGTGGAGCACTGTGAACTTCTTCGCTTGGGCCGCCGATACTCATCACAGTTTCTGAACCTTTTTGCTCTCCCTCTTGTACCGAGTCACGTGGCCTCTAAGCTTAGCCTCTAGCGATGCTTTGGTGATGGGTCAGGGTAGCCTTCAGTTTATCATGCTTCTTTGCGAGGACACATTGGGTAATCAGACGTTCCTGCAGCACTTGTATGTCATTAGCAGCCTGCAGATTTTCTTCCTGCAGAGTTCGTTGCTTCTCCTTGGCATTCTGGAGGTGTGTATGCAGACCTTGCAGTTGGTTCTGCAGTCGGTGCTCTGCTTCAAACTTCTCATCTTCCAACAGTTTCTTTATTTTTTCAAGCTCGTGCAGCTTTTCATTCTTTCCATTGACGTGGTCTGTCAACTCAGAATTTTCTTTTTAAAATTTTACATTTTCTGTTTTTTCAGTCTATGTACTATTCAGGGCCTCCTTGTAGTCCGCCTTCCATTTTCGCACCTCTGCTTGGAGACTGGCTGTCTCCTGGCGTGAGATTTCCTTTTTTATGTTGAGGGTCTGAAGCTCCTTCTGAGAGACTTTGAGATCTGTATTAAGATTGACAATAGTTTCTTTAGAATTGTCCAGCTCCTCAGCGAGACTGTGAAGTTCCTTTTTGGAGACTTCCAGTTTTGTGCAGCAGGTGCCGATCTCGTGGTGTGAGGCATCCAGTGCTGTGCGGAGTGTATGAACCTCTTTCTGGGATATGTCCACCTCTGTCCGGACACTGTTGACCTGTCCGGACGCTGTTGTGAGGCATTCAGTTGTACGCGAAGAGTGTGAACCTCTTGCTGAAAGACTGTAATCTTCTTCAGTGCCTCTTCATACTTCTGCTTCAGCTTAGCCATCATTTTATCATATTGGCTCTGCATTTCCACCATGGTGGTATTTGTAGTGTTTGCAGCATCTAGCTCAGTCTTGAAATCGTCCAATTCCGTCCTGGCCAAAGAGTACATCGTGAGCACAGTCTTCTGTAGCTTCATGTTATTTTTCAGTAGCTCTGCGCAATCATCTTTCTTCAGTTTCAATTGTTCCCGGAGCAGATCACTGTCACGCCTGGCAATTTTCAGGGCATCTTCAGGGCTGGTCAAGGGATCATCACTCATTGGTTCCGGCTCCGCTTCCCTGGTATGGTTGGTTGAGGGTTTCTCACTATTAGCACCGGACAGACACTTCTTTGGGGTACACGACTTCTGCCTTGGGCCCTCTGGATATTCGGTCATCCGCGGGACGAATTCTCCATTTTCTGTAGGCTGTAGGGCAGTTCGGACCCCCTTTTACTCTACGGGATCTGCAGATGTGTCTTTTCCTTCCACGGTAAGTGAAGACCCTTTTTTCTTTTTCTTTTTCCGCCTTTTTGTTTTTGACGACTCCGTCCCATCAGGGATACTGTGGTCTCTGTCTTTATTTGAAACTTCAGCAGCTTCACTGTATCCGCCATGTTTTCCTTGCAGTTGCGTTAGGTGGCGTAAATATTCAGCGATCTGCTGCTCCCGCTCTTCCTCCTGCCGATCACATTCGTCATCATACAGAGCGGTCTTTTCAGTTCGTACCGAGTTCAGACACCCCCACCATTCTTGGGGTGTTTTGTGGGTGTGATTCGGTTCGGGTTCCCCGTAAGAGATGTCTTCCTTCTTATCGGACTGGAAGGGCCACTCTTCCGTGGGGTAGGGTTCATTACAGGAACACTGCATCTTGTCCTCCATTTTGGGGCTATCAGGTGTATTTTTCTTCCTGACCTCAGGAGGCGCTATTGCAACTGTTATCACTGTATTTGCTAGAACCCCAAATTGTGGTAGTCCTACAGGTGGGCATATTTTGCATGAGGTCGCAGCTCTCACAGGCATCTCTGTAGACTTTTTCTTTACTTTGGTATGTTTTATAACATTAGCAGTACTGGGCACGCATTCTTTCTCATTAGTGATACTGGATGAGCGGTTGCTAAGTTAAACTTCTGTACCTTCCTTGGGTTCACAGCGTATTGCTTTACACCATTTACTTGCTATGTGCAATCCCTCCGCTTCAGCAAAAGAATTTGGTTTTCTGCTTGAGTTCAGTAATTTTCAGGCTCATCTTTGGGTATTATGGTATTCACTTTCCACGCTTTGGGTGCATGTTGTACTCCCAAGATACATAGACAGACTTTACTTGCAGGAAAAAAAAATATTCTCTTCCCCCCCCCCCACTTTCTTTCACTCCCGGCAGGGCGACTTAAAACTCAGCAATTGGCTTTGGGTTACCCTTTACACAGTTCAGCAATCCCTTTTTACCCAGCGGGGCAATTTTACACTCAGCACTTGCTTGCTGAAAATTTCCCTGCTTCAGCAAAAATAATTTTTTTTTGACGAAAATAATAAACAAAGCCTAGCTTCTTTCATTGGAGTGATAACTCACTTCTTGAACCCTGACTACGACTGGAAGGCAAAGCCCCTATTTTAACGACCATATTACACTTTATTGTGATAGGCAAGTAAGGTTTACCTGCTTCAGCAGTCTCTCTCTCTCCTCTTGGGATTGGGGAAAAGAGTCCATCTGTGGGTTTGTGGCTTTCTTCAGTGCAGTGTAGATTTCCTGCCTGGATGTGTATCCCTTTAATTCTGGTTTCTGCTTCAGGTGAATCTTTGTTTTTGTTGCTCAGGCTGTTTGTAAGACTGTATGCAGGCAAAAAGCACAGAAAATTTTACAGGCAATCTCCGGGGACCCTTTTAACTTCAAGGGCCACCTCTCATCCCAACTTCTGACACCATATGTAAGAGATGTGTGCAGAGGTACGCAATGGAGACTGGTTTTAAGGTGAAATTAAATAAGGCTTTATTGCGCCTGTTGCTTTAAACAAAGCAAACATGTGAAAATCCACAAACAAAATCTGCTCCACGTTGGAGTATATTTACACCTGTAGTCCAGCGATTCACCAGCCCAAATCATAGAGACATTTAGATATATATAGACAGACATAGATAATCAGTCTTATAAGAAAAGTCTTATCTGTCTCGTAGTTGTAGAGGGAAGGCTTCTCTCTTTCCTGGGTTGCTGCCTTTTCCTCAGGTTATCTCAGCATTCAGGTGTAGAAGTCTTGTGAGCTCCAGACATCGGTGATCCCTCTATCAGTCTCATCTGTGAGAGTCAGGAACCTCTGCTCTGTCTGTTTCCTTGGTCAGCCCAGTTGTGGACTAAGGAATCTCTCTTCCTGTCTCAAAGGCAGGCTTTTCTAACCAACCTCTAATCAGCCAGGTGGTGTTGGTTAATTGACTACCAGCAGTTAACCACCACACTGCTGGATTAGAGGCACCTTTTTGAACAGGGACAAATCCCCTGTTACAGTCCTCAAGCCTTCGGGGGGCCTAGTCAGGGGCACAGCGACCGCAAGATGCGAAGGAAGGTGTTCATCTGTAGGATGTTTATGAAGTACCTCTCTTGCACGGGAGATGGAAATCTGCTGGCCTGCCAATAAATGATACAACGTTCCATGTCTCCTGTCTAACTTACTGGAAAGGGGTTCCTGTGGGGTCATTTCTCTCTAATATATAACAGTTCTTTGGTGTATAGAGTTATTTCTACTAGGAACTAAATGGTTGTTTTTAATTCAGTGTCTGGTCTACCCCAAACATTCACGTTGACCTTGGATCTCAGCTCGGCTAAAATCCCTATCTCTTGTTTAACTTTTCAGTAACAGTGACCATGATAATTGGCTGTTAGGAGTGTGTAAGCTCTTCTGCAACTAGAAAAAGCAGTGGTACTGGTATTGTAATAGACTTAGTTTTTGCTCTTTCTTCTTTTCAACACCTGAGCAGGAAAGACGCTGGTTCAGTGTTTCTCATCATCCGGGGATCCAACCCGGAAGTGCGGGAGCTTCACATAGAGACGCAGAGATCGTGGAGGAGAGGAGCGGTGAGAGTGTCCACCCTGGATCCCTGCCCCAACTATGTTGTATTATGCTTTTAAATGATTGACACCATGTCTTCTCTCTCAAAGACTGCTAAGGGGTTACATGACCAACACCATTGCCACTGATTTGGGTCACACTTAAAAGAATGGGGAATATTGTATTTTATGTCTTTATTTATATAGCGCCATTAATGTACATAGCGCTTCACAGTAGTAATACACGTGGCAATCATATAAATAACAAATATTATACTGTAAATAACAGGTCATGGGAATAAGTGCTTCAGACAAAAGTAATATTTAGGAAGAGGAGTCCCTGCTCCGAGGAGCTTACAATCTAATTGGTAGGTAGGGAGAATGTACAGAGACAGTAGGAGGGAATTCTGGTAAGTGCGTCTGCAGGGGGCCAAGCTTTATTTATCGTGTCCAGTATTATCCACAGTGCTATTCATATGCTTCTTTCAGCAAGTGTAGCTTAACGTGGGTCTTAAAGGGGGATAGAGAGGTTGCTAGTTGGGTATTGAGGGAAAGGGCATTCCAGAGGTGCGGAGCAGTCAGTGAGAAAGGTTTAAGGCGGGAGAGGGCTTTAGATACAAAGGGGGTAGAAAGAAGACATCCTTGAGAAAAACTCAAGAGTCGGGATGATGCACAGCGAGAAATTGGGGCTGAGATGTAAGGAGGAGCAGAAGAATGTAAAGCTTTTAAAGTGAGGAGAATTGAGTGCGAGATGCGGGATTTGATCGGAAGCCAGGAGAGGGATTTCAGAAGTGGAGATGCGGAGACAGATTTAGGAAAGAGTAGAGCGATTCTGGCAGCAGCGTTTAGGATAGATTGTAGGGGAGACAGGTGAGAGGCAGGAAGGCTGGACAGCAGGAGGTTACAGTAATCAAGACGGGAGAGAATGAGGGCCTGAGTCAGAGTTTAAGCAGTCGAGCAACAAAGGAAAGAGCATATCTTTGTGATATTGCGGAGGAAAAAGCGACAGGTTTTAGATATGTTTTGAATGTGAGAGAAGAATGTAAGAGAGGAATCGAGTGTGTCCCCTAAGCAGGGTGCTTAGGCTAATGGTTTAATGAGTTAATGATCGTACTTCCAACAGTAATGTGGAAGGAGGTAGTAGGCCAGGTTTGGGAGGAAGTATGAGGAGCTCTGTTTTTGCCATGTTAAGTTTAAGGCGGCGGAGGGCAATCCAGGATGATATCGCAGAGAGACATTCAGAAACTTTGGTTTGTACAGCAGGTGTAAGGTCAGGGGTTGAAAAGTAAATTTGTGTGTCGTCAGCATAGAGGTGATATTTAAACCCAAGAGATGTTATTAGGTTACCTAGAGAGAGTGTGAACAGAGAAAAGAGATCCCATGACAGAGCCCTGGGGTACCCCCACAGAGCGATCGATAGAGGAGGAGGAGGTGTTAGCAGAAGAGACAATGAAAGTACGATGTGAGAGGTAAGAGGAGATCCAGGATAGAGCTTTGTTCCGAATACCAAGAGTATGGAGTATGTGAAGGAGAAGAGTGTGGTCCACGGTGTCAAATGCTGCAGAGAGGTCGAGTAATATGAGCAGAGTGTAATGACCTTTGTCTTTGGCAGCATGGAGGTCATCAGTTATTTTAGTGAGGGCTGTTTCAGTCGAGTGAGCAGTGCGAAAGCCAGATTGTCGAGTGTCTAGGAGAGAATACGTGTTGAGAAAATGGAGCAAGCGAGAGAATACAAGACGTTCAAGGAGTTAAGAGGCAAAAGGCAGGAGAGTGACAGGTCGATAGTTAGAAAGGGTCAAGGGTCAAGCTTGCTGTTTTTGAGTAATGGTATTACTGTTGCATGCTTGAAGGAGGATGGAAAGGTACCAGATTAGAGGGAGGAGTTAAAAATGTGTGTGAGCGTAGGGATTATAGTAGGAGCAAGAGGTTTTAGGAGATGGGAGGGAATGGGGTCAAGAGGGCAAGTGGTAGAGGGAGAAGAGATCAGCAGTGACACATCCTCCTCTGAGACAGGGAAAAAGAGTCAAGGAAGGCAGGAGGAGAGTTAGGAAACAGTGTACACTGGCGACACAGTTTATTACACTGCGGCCAGATCCGCAAGCCGGGAGATTTCCCGGCTTGCTAGTGGCCGCCCCTCGGCGTGCCGCGCGTCATAGACGCGCGGTCACGCGTCTTCGGGAGCGTGCGCCCCCTGCACGCGCGTCCAGGGGCTCCCCGAGGGAGCCCTGGTGTCCCGCGATCGCGGGACAGCGGCAGGGGGTTCCGGGGGACCCGGGGGACCCGGCAGCGGTAGGGAGAGCGCCCCGATCGGAGGGCGCTCTTCCGCTGCTTCGGCGCGCGCCCGTCACTCTCGGGCGCGCGCCAGGCTACTGCTGCGGCACAGAACGGGCAAATGCTCGAATAAACTGTGCCGCAGCAGTAGGATGGGAGGAGGAAACAGAGGGGAAGTTCTGACATATGGATTCCACCTTTTCCTTAAAATAGTCAGCAAAGTCCTGAGGTGAGATGGAGGAAGAAGAAGAGGCAGCTGAGGGTGGTTTGAGTAGAGAGTCAAAGACAGAGAAGAGTCAGCGTGGGTTAGACTTGTGTGTGTTGATTAGTGAAGAAAAGTAGGTTTGTTTAGCTTGAGAGAGGGCAGAGTTGTAACAGGATAGCATAATTTTGTAGTGAAGGAAGTCTGCGAAAATGTGAGATTTCCTCCAGAGGCGTTCAGAGGAACGAGTGGAGAAACACAGCATGCGCGTGTGGAAATTTAGCCAGATTCTGGAGATAGAAGGACGAGGATGGCAGAGAGAAAGCGGGGCATGTACAGTAGATCAAGAGAGGAGGATAAGGCATTTGATTTCAAGGACAATGAAGCCATATAATATTGGTGACACGTTAATACGTTCGGCTACAATTAAGATGTGCGAAATTATGCATGGTGGCAAATATACCGAAGCCTTAAAAATGATACCGTTGTGACACAGTAAAGAGACGTATTATAGATTTTTCTAAGGACATTGAAACACAACTGGTTAATGCAAATTCAACAAAATGTTAAGTTTGCAATCCAACTGGATGAAAGCACTGATATTGTTAACATGGCACAGCTAATCGTATTTGTTAGATACTGTTATGAAGGTCAAATCCTAGAAGAAATGTTGTTCTGCAAATCTCTTGAAGGACACACTACGGGAGAAGATATCTTCAATGTTGTGGAAGAATTTTTTAAGGCCAATGATCTGCTCTGGCATACTGTAATTGTGTTGGTCTGTGTACAGATGGTGCAGCTGCAATGATGGGACATAAGAAGAGTTTCAGAGCAAAGGTGCTAAACATCGCACCTCATGTGAAATTCACACGTTGCATGATACATCGTGAAGCTTATGCTGCAAATAACCTTGAGCCCGAAGCAAACAAAGTTCATAATGATGCAATAAAAATAGTGAATTTTAATAAACCTCGACTTTAGAGCAGGTTATTTTCCATTTTCTGCAATGATATGGGCGTATAATATGATAACCTCCTTTAGCTTACAGAAGTTAGATGGTTATCATGGGGAAAGATTCTTCGCCGAGTGTTTGAGCTCAAGGATAAACTCCAACTTTACCTTTTCGATCACAACCAAACCTTGGCTGAAAAATTCTGCAATGAATGATGGCTTCTAATTTTGTGTTACATCAGCGATTATTTCTGAAAAAACGAATGACCTTGAATTCATCTCGATAAGGAAAACATTGTAATATTTTAACAATTGGTGATAACATTTCTGCTTTTTTACGAAAGCTCACACTCTGGAAGCATAAATATGGAGCAGGATCTTGAGAAATGTTTCAAGGCCTCAGCTAATTCTTCGAAGCCTCTAATGCTAATCGAAGTCAGATTGATTCTGTTATAAAAACCCACCTTTAAAATCTCTCTGAGAGGTTCCGGGATGTACAAACAGGGGAGCTGGACTGGATTTGGAATCCTTTGGACACGGATGTAGGAAGCACCCACCTACCAATTATTGATCAAGAAAAGTTGATAGAGTTATCAAACAACTCCACAATAAAAATGGAATTGAAAGCGTAAAGCCTTACAAGTTTGTGGGTCCAAAGAATATCCAGATATTTCTGCAAAGGCTATTGAAGTGCTCTTGTCTTTTACTTCAACTTACCTGTGTGAAGCTACTTTCTCCAAATTAACTACTTTAAAAAGAAAATTGGTTCCTGTGTGGATGTGGAACCAGAATTCAGAGTAGCAGTCTCTGGAATAACATCCTGGATGGATATCCTTACTGCTGCGTTTGAGGCTCATCCATCTCATTAAAGCAGAAATACTACACCCCCCCACCCTTTTTTTTAATGTTCTCATTGTTGTTAGTTTAAAATGATTTATTTTAAAAATACCCTCATAACATGTCATGTTTAACTGTTTTAAAAATGTAATTATCTATACGTATTTGTATTCACATTTATATTGTATACCGTTGAATAAAGTTTGTTTTTTATTTGAGATTCAGGCAGGGGGTGGGGGGCGACCAATATCATGGATGAAAAGGGGGGCTCAGAATTAAAACGTTTGCTCACTCCTCAGGTAGAGCACCATACACCAGCTCCTCAGTGTGTACGAATTCTCGTACTTCTGGGGACGAGCGGATACAATACTGTGCTGCCTGCTACCATCCGGGCCCTGCTACCTTCCTAGTTGTAAATTGCCTCCCAGAGTACAATTTTATTGCACTGTATCTTGTACACGAGATGACACCCGCACACCACCATCCTAACCATATTTTTTTTATGGCGGGTACATATTAATTGGTGGCTGTATTCCTTACCTAGTACCCAAAAGTATTCAGATGGACAATAGGGTTGTGCCTGCTCTGATAGCCCATAGACTGATAACTACTGTACTCACATTCAGTACCTGGAAGCCGTTGATCTGCGGGTACATAATCTGGGGGTTTATGCCATTAGTACACCCACCAAGGTGGGCTGTAGACTCTCGGGTATGTACCCCATTAACAACTGGAGTATTGTTGTGGTTCCTTGGTCCGTTAAATCTTTTGTGAAAATTGCACATATGGAACTTACTTGGGTCTCCATATGGAGTTGTCGATCGTGGAGCCCAACACATCTTTGTCATATCCATGATTGCCTTATTATCCTTCCAGAATGACTATATCAACTGAGTTTTCTACCCCGAACCTCCAAGAAGTGTGTTCATGACATCCCCTTTCCTTCTATCTGATTGTGACTTCACTTCTCCCCAATTACCAAAAATAAGACATATTTGTGGTTTAAATATTTGCCCATGGGGAATGATTATGGCAATCCAAAACAAACTAAAATCTACATGAACTATACCTTCTACCATATATGTGTAATTGATCAACTGGCATTTCTCAAATGTTATTTAGTCTTCCTTTTTTTTAATTTATTTTTTTAGCATTTTAGCATTTTTGACCTCTGGCTTTAACCTAGCCAGCTGTGACTTCTTATATTCAAAGAGTAAAGTAATTAATTGAAAAGAACAATTGGATACACAATTGGCTCCCACTTTTGTCTGAAACCCTCCTCTTTTTGATAATGAGATGGTGGTAGTTTGATAGGGAGCACCCGTGGAACCATATTTTTTCTCTTATATAATTATCCAACCTGGAGATGTCCCACCAAAGTCTTGATTAGCATTTGTACAGACCAATCAATTTAGCTATATGTTTTTTCATCTCATCATCGTTTCGTTGGGTACTGATCCAATTTTCCCTAAAATGAAAATACTTGTTTTGCTCTTACTGACCAATTCATTACTGTATCGAAAATGTTACATTAAGAGGCCATCTTGAGGAATTCTGTTCAATACATTCTAAAAACTGTAATAAAGAACTCTAAAATGTCTGCAATAACACCTGATTTTTGGTCCATAGTGACCAATACAATTTGAAATGTGTATGTATTGCTGACAATAACATTATTTTAGAAGCTACGTGAGGGCATTGCAACAGTTAAAAAGACAGCATTGAAAATTAAAGAGGGTTTGGTATATATTGTGATGATATATATGGTGCTCCGTAAATATAGAGCATGTATAATTCATAACTAACGTGTGTTTGACCACTGAGATGTGCTCTGGATTTAAAAGCATCAGAAATAGATGAACTTTGTGAGATATTAAGGTTAAAACATATATACCTCAGTGAACAAGAAAAGAGGAAATACAACACACTTCATATGAATGGTCTACACATAATGTGTGTGTGTGTGTGTGTGTGTATATATATATATACATATATATACATATATATATATATATATATATATATATATATATATATATATATATATATGTATGTGTGTGTGTGTGTGTGTGTATATATATATATATATATATATATATATATGTGTGTGTGTGTATATATATATATATATATATATATATATATATGTGTGTGTGTGTGTATATATATATATATATATATATATATATATATATATATATGCATATATATATATATATAATATAATATATATACACACAAACACATAATATATTTAATATATCCATGTGTATGTAACCCTGCTTCCCCCCTTCCCCCAGACTCTACGGTGGTGTCTAGCGTGCATGAGGGCAGATTACATGCGGTGTGGTGCGTACCTGTGAGGAACAGGAGGGCCTGAGCTTCCCGCGATGTTGTGGGGGAGCCAGGACCGGGCTTCTGGGGTGGTAGCCTCCATGATTTCTTAGTGGTGCAGCACCTCCATCTTTTATACTCCCAGGAATATGGGACAGGACCGGTATAGAAGAACCCCTTGGGTCCCAGGGTAATACCTTCCAATTCACACACAGTCTTTGGTAATAATGGATAGTCTCTTTTATTGACAGATCAGCAATCTCCCAATGGTAGTGGCTTTCAGTAGCCGCAACAACAACAGCAAAGACTTGTTATTACGCCGCTCTCCTTCCACACAGATAATTCCTCCTCTCCTTCCCTCCAAGTCTCTCCTCCGACAGGAGGGTCTGAGCTAGGGCTTCAATACCCCGTGGCCCACCCCCGAGATTATCCTCGCGGTGGGTCTTGGATTCTCCCCATCACCCCTGGCAGTGGGGTGAGGGCATTGATCCACCAGGTCTTTAATTCTATCAGCTCTACTAAAGGAAGCTGAATCTTTCCACTCCTCTCTCTCTGCTCCTGCACTCTGCGCAGGGGAGACCGCGGCCTCCTCCAACTCCTCGGACCGATCCGCAGGATTCTTCGACTCACGGCATACTAACTGAACTGCATACTCCCGGCATAAGTAACCGGCAACTCCAGACTCTCGGTATCACTATAACTAACTAACTCACAGGAGTTGGCTGCTAAATATAGAGCTAGCCCCGCCCCTCGTGATGTCAGCAGAACCTCCCCTCTTGCTCACGCCTGCAGCAGAGTCCAGGCCTGCATCTACCACTCAGGATAGGGCTATGAAGGGGGAAAACCCATGATGATTACTGGTGCGGCAGCCATGTTGGTACTCCCAAAGACTAGAGAGACAGAGGATATCCTTGCCGGGGACAGGATATCCTGGGGGACTGGAGAACACAAGGTCAGAGCTGTCAAGGAACTCTGATGGGAAGGTTGTGTCCTGGGAGCCAGTCAGACTGCCTGGGACTAGGCCAGAAAATACTCATAGGCCTGAATTAGGCCCTGAGCCACCCTAGCGGAGTATTGTAGGTACGGCCATACCTCAGGGACTTGCCATGCTGCCCGATTGCCAGTGGAGCGACAGAGCAGGACGAACTGCAGGGGAGGATTCCCCAGGCCTGGAAGGATGACCATGTGGCTGTCAGACGTAAGGCGAGAAGGGATATTGTTGCAAGGCCCTGCATCGTGGGATCACGGATGCGGTTCTCCTTTCTGCAGAAGGATTTCCTGGTTGACTGACTGCAACCAGGAAGGTACACACATAAACCACCAATACACAGGGGAGGTTAGCGCTGCCCTCCCAAATACATTTAAGGATTGCCTTGGCAATCTGTGATTTTAAGGTGCCCAAGGGAAAGGGTGCAACCAGGATCCTTAGGGGTGTAATTGCTCCCTGGAATAGGAGGAAGGGATTGGGTAATATTGTGATTGTGTTGCATGGTATATGGGTATCTGTGGGGGACCCTGTGGTAAAGAGTTCTTGTTTATTACTGTTGTGTCTGTGCTTATTTGCTGTATACCTACTGTACATATGTTCCCGTGATGAGCCATTCCGTCTATGCTGGGATCTCCACAGGTGGAGGCACTGCACCTGGCACCCCCAAGCTCCCCATGAGCGGAGACTCAGGCCTTCTGTTAGGTTAGCACCATAACACCCATTGTATGCGGATCTCCCTTAGGGGCGGGAGATAGAGGTGGTACATTTGGAGATGCTGCTGAGATTCAGACTTGGGGGTCAGGGCCGCCAACAGGGCGGGTCTTGCTGGGCTTGACGTCCTGAGCCCCATGAGTCAGGGGGCCGGCGGTCCGGGCCCTCTGCATGGCCATGCCCTTCGACAAATCCTGTCGCCCAGTCACCACGGGGCGACAGAATCTTGCGCGCTGGCGATCAGCCAAAAAGCGTTTGCTTTTCTCTCCTAATTTAAAAAAAAATCCCCCCACCTGATTGGTTTGGCACGCTGCCAGGATTTTTTTGGGGGGCCAAACCAAGCTCTATACGAGCTTACAAAGCGAAGCCCGCCTTTTCTTTTGGATCCTGCATTGCAAGGTAAGTACTGTTCCATGCCTCCCTTGCCTCCCACTTACCTCCCATGCCTCCATGCCCCCTTTAGCTGCGATTGCTCCAATTACCCCCTGCTCCGATTGCCCCCCTTGCACCCAGTGCTCCGATTGTCACCCCTTGCTCCGACTGCCCCCCTGCTCCGATTGCCCCCTCGCATGTGTCAATCCGTGTGTGTCTGTGTGTGTGAGAGTGTCTGTGTGTCAGTGCGTGTGAATGTCAGTGTGTGTGAGTGTCAGTGTGTGTGTGTGTGTGAGACCCACAGTCAGTCATAGTCACTCACCCAAGTGTCAGTCACCCACCCAAGAGTCACCCAACCAAGTGTCAGTCACCCACCCACCTGTCAGTCAGTCACCCACCCATCCAAGTGTCAGTCAGTCTGTCACCCACCCAAGTGTCAGTCAGTCACCCACCCACCCGTCAGACACCCACCCACCTGTCAGTCACCAACCCATCACTCACCCACCCACCCAAGTCAGTCACCCACCCAAGAGTCAGTCACCCACCCCCACCCCGTCTCCCTCTCTGTCTCTGTCTCTCTCTCTGTCTCTCTCTGTCTCTGTCTCTCTCTCTCACCCACACTCTCTCTGTCTTATCTTAACTGCCCTATACCTACACCAAAATAACCTATACTGCTTTCTTCCAGATCTGACTCTCAAGCTTCACACGGAAGACATCGGAATCCCCCCTAACCCAGAAGACAAGTAGGGAACACTTCCCCTCCAACATATAACATTGCAGGAATGAGGGTAACTTGACATTGAGTGACTGCGGATCAGGTAAGATCCCAGGCGGGATTGCTGCTTTAGAAATTGTGATGCAGGGGCATCCAGACACTGGTTAAGGGGTTCAGGAAACTAGTCATTCATATCTGGCTTTTTTTTTTCCCAATTAGTGAGGTCGTCCGACATTTTCATACACACACATGTAACTATGTAACAAGGACTAATTGTAGTAAAGTATAAATGTAATACAATAAATAAATAAACTGTTATGTAAAAAACGGGGCTAGGTGGTGAGTAGATTTTTTGGTTCGGCGAGTGGATTTTTGGTTGCTTTGTCAAGCACTGTTTATTTGTACTGTATTTTTTGTATCTGTATTACCCTGTACTGTTGTGTGTGTGTACAGTGTGTACTGTTGTGTGTTGTGTCCCTGTGTGTGTTGTGTCACTGACTGAGTTTCCCCCTCCAGCCCTAACTGAGCCTATCAGCAGCCTACCGGCTGCGGGACCCCCCACGTGCCATACAACGAGCCCCTCCACCACGAGCCGCCTGAAACAGGTTCCTCCTCTGCTGCCGCCCAGGTACAGCAGCCTGCAGGCCCCCCACATGCCTAACAAAGTAGATCATCCATATCAGCCACCCCACTCTGGCCCTGCTACCGGCAAACACAGGTACAGGCTGCGGACCCCAAAACCACCTTTGCAAACTTGATACCCTCTACAATGCAATATGCCGTTTTGTTCTCCAATGCAGCTACAACACACATCACTGTGAAATGCTCAAAGAACTACAGTAGATTGGTCATCACTTGAGTCTAGGCGCAAAGTTCATCTCTCCTGTCTTGCCTTCAAATACTTTCTGGGCAAGCTACCCATCTATCTGAACAAGCTCCTCACCCCTACCACATGCAGCACCTATCATCTGAGATCTGACTACAAAAGTCTATTCATAGTCCCAAGGTTCAACAAAGTGTAGCGGTGATTCCCCCACCCTCTGGGAGATTTCCCCTGCTACCAGGTGTGTAGTGCTGCTAAGTACCTGTTGGCTCACAGAAGGCCTGAGATTCCACCGATGTTGTTGGGGAAATTGGACAGGCTATTGGGGTGACAGCTGGCTCTTTCTCACTCTGGTGTCAGCGCCTCCATCTGCCACAGGCTCCAGAAGTTCTGGAAACAGCTCCTGCGAAAGAACTATCTCCACTTCCCCCGGACAGACTTCATGCCCAGGCAGAGGTATATTTTCATAAACAGGAACTCTTTATTCACTGCAGCATACAGCATACAACACATACACTGGATACACCGCACACACTAGGCCTCCAACCTGCGGATGGTCCCTGGACTCACACCCCCAGCCATAGCACCAAGGGTGGTCCTAGCGCTTCCCTGACTCCCTATTAGAATCAGAGGTACCAGTCCCACTCCCCTAGGGGAGGGGATAGAAGGTGGCCAGAGCCCTGTGCACACTCTTCTAGGATATGTCTCTCTCAAGGGAGAGACAGACTGACACAATTTGGTAATGCAGCCCCTTAAGTACTGAGGGGGGGTCCAAGGTCTGAGCCCATTATTGGACAGAACTCAGGCCTTAGCCCGCCTCCTCCCATGTCACTAAAGGGAGCTGCTTGCTGGTTGGGAAAACCCTGGATTGGGCCTAACACTGCCTGCACTGACACCGCGACTTACATGTCATGCAGAGTAGATAAGTAGCCAAGTCAGGCATGGCTACAAAAGTATCCAGCCGCTCCTCCTTCTCTTACCGTACACCCAAAAACTGGAATAATCTACCGGAGACTCTCACAGCCACCACCAGTCTAAATTCTTTCAAAACTAAAGCTGTCTCACATTTGAATCTGGTCTATAACTGTTACATACGCCTATAATATATATTATCTCTAACTGTGCATGCAATGTCTTATAAATAATGTATACCATGTTCACCTATGTAACTATGTATTTGTAACCATGTATTATTTGTCATCTTAACTCTATGCCCAGGACATACTTGAAAACGAGAGGTAACTCAATGTATTACTTCCTGGTAAAACATTTTATAAATAAATAAAACTTGCTCAGATCATGTGGAGGTGCCATGTCTCTCAGTTCAACTGGGTATGACTGTTATTTTCAAACAACGTACTGTATCCCCATTATAACCTGTTACAAAAGAGTTCTCTTTACTTTTGGTTGGTTCAGTAGAGCCGATCACTCGGGTAAGTTGTTTTTGTGCTAAGTGGTACTGAACTTGTTGGAATCTGAATGACCACTTCACAGAATATATCAGACTGGCATCAAAAGGTACATTTTGAGGCTGTATGATCATTAAAATACATTAACAACTCTTCAAGTTTAGGCCTGAAAGCTCAACTGCAAAAAGCACAGTGACAAAAATGATGGAAAGTGTAATAACTGCTTTTGTGAAGGCCTCATTACAATCTAACAGTGGAAAATACGCTTTGAATGGCTCAGTTCTAAAGAGGTATTTAAAATAAAGAACATTTATGTTTTGTTTTTACGAGACCTTGAAAGCTGTTTTGCTTCTCAACACTTCCTTAAAACACAAGTGAAAGAAAGTCTTTACAGAAGGTAAATACAATTCAACCGCTACATGTAGAAAAACAACAAGGCCCTTCTTGTGCCATTTGGTCTGTGACAGAATTAATGCTGAGCCTCTTTCTCTGGACACTATTTAATTTTAAACATAGGCTTGCATTTATTTAATAATTATCTCTGGCAGATTTACCTGCTAACTGACTCTAGTGTAGCTGTGGAACAGAACCAGTCCTCGTTTTGTATTCTCATTTCTATCTATCTTCTTAGCCATGATGACGCAAAGGGATCTGAGAAGATTGGATAGGATGTAATGAAAGCAGCCAGAATTTCTCTCACTCCTAATCTGGAGACAGTTGGCAAGTATGCTCTGGAACTGTGATGCTTTGGGATGTACGACTGATGCATTTATACATCTCTGACTTTGATCATGGGGAATAAAATCGTTTTTTGTTTGTCCATAATTGTTGCTTTACCTTTTCCAGCTACATACTCATGCAAATGGAGAGGTTTTATATTTTAGGGTGAGAATATAAAAGAAAAATTAAATAAAACATCTTGGCGCAGTGGTTTCCAACCTTTTTTTGGTTGAGAAACCCTAAGTGAAATTCTAAGGAACCCCAACCCTCTCTAATAGCAACTCTGTGATCAGACGCATTGTAAATTCTTGACCAGAATAATACAGAGAACCCTTTAGAAATGCCTGGGGAGCCCTAGGTTTCCTAGGAACCCTGGTTGAAAAATACTGTCTTGGAGTAAAGCAATATATTTTGAAGAGGATAGGAACGAAGTGAGCAGAAAGGAAATCAGAAAGGTTGCAATCAATTCTAGACTAAAGCCAAAAGACACGGATAAAGGGTGAGTCCTACATTCTTTATCCACAAATATTCTCTCTTTTCAGTTTGTCTTTATCTACTTAACTCATGCTTTCTCATCTAGCTTTTTATGTCACCTATAAATATTGATGTAAGTGAATATATTCAGTCTCTTAAAATGCCCTGTTTTACAACAAAGCCCTTATCAGTAAAACATTTGAATTCTGTGCACTGTGTTAACCAAAGTGTGAGAAATAATGTTGCTTGTGAACAACTATTCACTTAAATTGCAGTTGACTGGAAATAGTTTGGGCCAATTAACACCAACCACCAGAACCATTACACATGGTACTATATGGTGTTTGAAGTTAGCTCAGATATGTACAGAGATTAATCATTTTATTGTATTGCAATTTCAAGCTATCTTGATAAGTGGAACTTTAATTCTGCTAAGCTTTGTTTTTAAATGTTTATTGTAGCTTTCAGAGAAACAGGTGACAAATGTAAAACATGAGGCCCACTGCACAGTATCTACACATGCAACATGCAGGAGATATATCCTTTTTTTTCCTTTTCTAAATTTAATATGACATTGCAGATGTTAGAAAGTAAGATTTTGTCACTGATGCAGTGGCTCAGAAATTTCAGTTTCATTATGTCAGAGGTTCTCAACTCCAGTCCTCAAGACTCCCCAGCAGGTCAGTGTAATGAATATTAATTATTTTAATCAATCTGGTGCTTCATGGGTTAATGTGGTTACCGTTTGTTTTAAAAATACAAAGAAATGTTTTATGGTTAAACCCTTGGCCAGGTCTAGTTTTAGGAAAGATAGAATCTGTAGATAAGGGCATCTGTTTTGCCAGAGAGGGGATTCATTTATGGCCCCTCTGACATCCAAGTAAACAGGAAACTTTTAGAGGTACTTTCAATTCATTCTCTGGAGGTTCTGCAAGGTTCAGGGGGCATGGCTAAGAAAGTATTCCTCAAAAGGGTGAATTTATTAAAAATTAGGCTATTCAGTTATAACCTTTATTCTAAAGTATAATGTTCAGATAATCATTGCAAGGAGACGCATGTAATAAGATCACACACTACATGCGTAAGAGGTGCCAATGACAGATATTCATTTGTCACTCAAATTTAGGAGCAAGATGGTAAAAATCAATCTATGCCCCACGTCTAAGTATTAGAGAAAGGAAGTTAGGAGTGCATTTATATATTGAAGCATAAAACCGTCAACCTAGCAGCTGATTTACAACATGGGTGGGTTTTTGTTGTTTCAATGGAGAAAAAATAATACTTAAGTCTTTGCAGTGTATTATGAAAATCAGAATTCCTGCAAACTCTTCTACACAAGGCAACAAATGGTGAGCTACTCTGACCACATTATGATCCCATGCTTGTTAGCCTGCACAATTTAACCCACCGCCGTACTACTCTCTTTAGAAGGTGGTATATTGAACCTAACCCAGGTCCTCCCATTTCAGCTCTGTCACATACCCCTGAGAATGCCACCTTTAAATTCCAAAAAGGTCTGTCGCCCACATAAATATCTGGAGCCTGCTGCCCAAACTGGATGACCTAAGAGCATGGTGCCTTATGCATAAACCCAAAGCCATCGTTCTTACAGAAATCCTATTCTTACAGCAGAATCCTATCCTCTGGCATCCTTCCTGACATTTTCAGTGACCATGCAATAGAGTGCTGTGTAAGGAAAATTAAACCACCCCAATCAAGCCCTAAAGTTCTCCTCACTAGAACATTTAGAAACTTTAACCCACAACAGTTTCTGGCTGACCTTACCAACTGCCCATGGCACAGAATCGATTTAATTCCCGACCCGGATTCTGCGCTCGACTATTTCCAATCCGAGTTCTTAAAACTCTGTGATACCCATGCTCCACTACGCAGAAAAGGGTACAGGGGGCCCACCTTCCATGGGTTACAACTGACCTTATAGCACTCTACCAGTACAGGGATGCCTTGTGGAAAAGCTACAAAGTAACTGGCACCACCAAGGATCTAAACCACTACAGATGCCTGCAGAACATGTGCACAAGGCAAACAAGGCATGCAAAAGCACAATATTACTCTGACAATCTCCTCCAGAATACATCAAAAACAGCAAACTTCTGGAAGGTTATCAACAACATATTCCAGCCTTCTAACCATCAACAACAAAGTAATATCACTAAGGAGGATATTAGTCTGACAAACCCCACTGACATTGCAAATGAATTCAATGATTACTTTGTGGGGTGTACTACTAACTTATTAGCGAAACGCAGCCCAAATCACAAACATGAATCTCATCTGGGAGAACCCATGTAGCCCCACCCCCTCCCAACACTGCTCACAATTTTCAATTTGGCCCAGTATCTGAAGAGGAGATTACACAAGCGCTCCCCAAATTAACACTAAGCAGCCAATGTAGACCTGACTTACTACAATCTAAGTTCCCAAGACTTGGTGCCCCAGCCATTGCCAAACCAATTGCTTCCATAATCAACTCTATTCTGTCTGCAGGCCATATCCCTAAGACCTGGAAAACTGCCAGAGTTGTCCCAATCTTCAAAAGTGGGGACAAAAACACTGTCTCAAACTACAGGCCAATCTCTCTTCTCCCAAAACTATCCAAAGTCATGGAAAAATGTGTTCACTCTCAATTAAGCGATTACTATACCATGACAAATTTCCCTAGCCAATTCCAATCTGGCTTTCGCCCCAAACATTCCACCGTAACTACCCTGCTAAAAGTTTGCAATTAAATCCAGTGTGGAATGGAACGGAGACAACTCACTGGTGCAATATTCCTAGATTTTGCAACAGCTTTTGATACTGTTGATCATGCTATCCTGCTTAACAAACTCCAGTTCTCTGGAATAGGGAAGCATGCTTTAAACTGGTTTCAGTCCTACCTACTGTATCAGGTAGATCCCAACATGTGTCCATCTCAGGCTCTAACTCCAACCCTTGGATATCACCTGTGGTGTCCCACAAGACTCGGTTCTGGGGCCCCTACTCTTCTCAGTGTTCATCAATGATCTTCCTACAGCTTGTAAGGGAGCTTCAATACACATGTATGCAGATGACAATCTTATATGCACACAGCCATAGCCTCTCCGACCTTGAACACATACTTCAGTCTGACTTTTTGAGACTAGAAAACTGGATTTCCCAAAACAAACTGTTTTTAAACCCTGACAAGACTGTAACAATGGTATTTGGAACCAAGACTACATTTTTAAAGCTTCCAGTGACTGAGCTCCAGATCAGAACCAACGCTAACACCACCCTAACTAGTAACTCCTGTTACTAGTTTTAAATACCTGGGCAGGACATACTTGAAAACGAGAGGTAACTCTCAATGTATTACTTCCTGGTAAAATATTTTATAAATAAATAAATAAATAAATAAATAATATGGTTTGACTCCCACTTAACATTCGGGATACACATTGATACCCTGACATCCAGAATCTATGCCAAACTAGGTGTACTTTACAGGACCAAATCCTCCCTAAGCCTGCTGGTCAGAAAGCGTATTGCAAAGTAGATGCTAATGCCAATTATCGACTATGGAGACATAGTATACGGCTCAGCACCCCAATCCCAGCTTACAGTAGCAAACATGACACCCTCTACAATTCAATATGCTGTTATGTTCTCCAATGCAACTACAACACAGATCACTGCGAAATGCTCAAAGAACTAGATTGGTCATCACTTGAGTCTAGGCGAAAAGTTCACCTTTCCTGTCTTGCCTTCAAATACTTTCTGGGCAAGCTACCCAGCTACCTGAACAAGCTCCTCACCCCTACCACATGCAGCACTTATCATCTGAGATCTGATTCCAAAAGACTGTTTGTTAATATATATTTCAGTAACCATTTTATATTTCAGTAACCATTTTGTCTCCTATTGTCTTAGTTTTACTTTTAATGTATGTATTGCTTTAAAATTTGATCAGGTGCTCTGGCAAGACTCCTAGAACTTTCAGCCTTGGAGATAAGGGAATAATGTGAGCTTGTTAGCTTTCTATAAACAAAGCCTTACTCCCACATCCCCCTTTCTTTTACTCCCCTCACTCCCTAGAAATAAGTGGAAGGCACAAATGTAAGCAACATTTAATCTATGTAGCAATAAATTAGGTAGAGAACGTCAGCAAATACCTCTAAGATGCTTCAGCGAAATACCTCCAGGACCCTTTTTGTCTATATAACTCTACTTGTTATCTGTAATAAACAGTCTAGTGATTTGATACAGAGCCGCATGTGTCTCATTCATTTTGACTCCGGGCCCGCTGTTCTCTACTCACATTGAATATTTACAAGGTGTCTCTCTCGAGAGAGCTTTCGGCATCTGTGGAGAGGAACGCTTGCTGCGGGGCAGACAAGCATCAAAGAATTGAATATTTACACTGTTCATGGTCCCAAGGCTCAACAAAGTATCCGGCCGCTCCTCCTTCTCTTACCGTGCACCCCAAAACTGGAACAACCTACCGGAGACTCTCACATCCACCACCAGTCTAAGTTCTTTCAAAACCAAAGCAGTCTCACATTTTAATCTGGTCTGTAACTGTTACATACGCCCACAATATATATTATTTTTAACTGTGCATGCAATGTCTTGTATATAATGTATACCCTGTTCACTTATGTAACTGTGTTTGTAACCATGTATTATTTGTCATTTTAACTCTGTGCCCAGGACATACTTGAAAACGAGAGGTAACTCTCAATGTATTACAGGAGGGCCCCAGGTATACAGCGGGTTCCGTTCCAGGGACCCGCTGTATAGTGAAAATCGCCGGAAAGCGGATCCGGCGATTTTCAGTGATTTTGCATGCGCAAATCGGCATTTTTGCCGTTTTGCGCATGCGCGACCTATGGTCTGCGCGTGCAAACTTCAGTATGTGCGCGCAAACTACACCGTCCGTTCTGCGCATGCATGACTGAGGATCCAAGATGGTGCCCCCCTTCTCGGTGCCGCCGTATCAGCAGATCGCCGAAAAGCGGGGTGCCGGTAAGCGGGGCCCTGCTGTACTTCCTGCTAAAACATTTTATAAAATAAAAAATAAATCAATATATATTTCTACGCCAATGACCTCTCTGGGGAAAACGTATGACATAAGTAACGTACTGAATTGAAATTTCTGTTTTATCATGTTATTTTAAGAAACTGATCTGCATTTATTGTACCTGTATGTTATTGTAATCCTTTTTCTGTAATCTAAGTACTGTTTTTATATAGGTATAGAAAAGGTAGACAAGTATGATAGAATGTAACAAATAGATTGTATATGGAAGAAATGTATCCGAGATTGCAATAAAGCCCCAGCTTCTTTCTTACAGGTAATAAAGAAAAAAACACAATAGTGAAGTACTGCGATTAAAATTTATGCGCCACACAACGCTTGGCTACTTACAATGTAGCAGTTGAAAACGGGCAGTGTGGGTGTTTGCCACCACACGAGCAATAGAAAAGTTGATATCCCCCTCACATCAGGAGCGTCCATCTGCGGTGCTGTTATTCCTGTAGCAGGATTCTTGCGATTGGTGCTCCAAGTCCCGTTCTTGTGACGTCAGGAGGTAGTGGCAAAATCGGTCCATTAGGATATTAACTCCGATACCACAGCTTTAATTATCTCCTCTTAAGTCAACAATATGGGGGCAGTAAAAACGGATAGATGTCTAATACACTCAATAAACCCTATGCATTTTGTTCCTGCACGTTGAAACTTCATCAGGGTATATGTTTTGATTTGGGGTGCTGAATGAACTGTTGGCCAGTTTATAAAGTATTTCCATTTTCGGACACATTTTGCTACAACAGATTTTTGTGTGTTATGTGTATAGTTTTTTTCTATAATAAACTGGGAACTGAGACCCTGGGATATATACTGTATATATATATATATATATATATATATATATATATATATATATATATATATATATATATATATATAAAATGGAGGGGCAGTAGGCACACTGAAAACTTTGAAAAACTGATGCTTATCCCATATGCATATGAAAATTCAATAGTTACCAGACGTGACTCAGGAAACCAGAGACAGCACACAGCCAGGAGAATAGAAAAACTGTATTCAAAGCAATAATACATGGCACTGCATCCAACGTTTCGGTCCTCAACAGGGACCTTCCTCAGGGATGTGCGATGTGATATATATATATATATATATATATATATATTATATATTATATATATATATGACATTTTTTGCAGATTTCTTGGGTGGTGGCAGTGGATAGATATGTTTGCTAGTGAGTAAAGGGATAATATAAACACATTGACCGTACCTTGCGCAGGAGAAAGGGAAGTTGGTTAGAATAGGCATGTTTATTAACCCTGGCTGCATATCTAAGTCACGTGCTCACTTTTGTGCTGTTCGTGACAGATGGTATATGGGGATGGATTGAGGGGAGATATTTTTCATTTAGGGGACCTTTGCGGAAGGTGAAAAGTGGGCCAGCTTGAGAGCTGTGTATTAACCCTTGTCCCATATGCAGTTTATGTGCTCACAGGTGTGCCGTATGTGACAGTCAGATTTTCAGGATCTACCTGCGTCAGCACAGGTGACTGAATAAGTAGCTAAGTCAAAGACTGAGCCACCTGTGCTGAACCAGGGATATCCTGGAAACCTGACCAATTGGGGGGGGGGGGGGGGTCTTGAGGACTGAGTTGAGAACCCCTTCAGTAAGTGTTTAAAAAACACGACCTCACACTAGAAAACGTAGGTCTTTTTGTACAAGAGGCTGATCATACAAGAGAGTAGATGAAAATCATGCAGGAAGCGAAAAGAAAAGGTAATGTTTTTGTGTTGAGAGGCAGAAAAGGGGATACACAAAAAGTGTCTATAAAAAGGAAAGAATGACAAGGAGGGACTTGAAGGAAAAACATGCACAAAATCTGGCCATTAGTATGCACCAAGCATTGCCGTCACATAGGCTGACATGTTGAAATTAGATTATTCATTTTGCATTCACACACAAGGCTAACCCCGAGGTTAATGCCATGGTAAGAGAGTCAGATAGTGACTAGGATACTGAACTGTTTGCGGACACACTGGGATTTGAAAAGACAGAGGCCGCAAAATAGAATACAAAAATGTCCACTCAAATGTGAGATGGAAACAAAGGCCACGGTTTTATCTACGGGAGGAGTGTGAGGAATAAGGGTGCGAGTTGTTTGGAAAGTAGCCTGGGAGGAGTGGTCAAGTCCTAACTTCAATGCCTTTCAAGCAGGTGTATCTGGTTTAAGTCATAGTGACTGCCCCCTGTGACCTTGGGATAGTCACTTTATTACCCTCTACAACAGGCACAAAAATGCAGGTTGTAAGATCTATAGAGAACAGACTTACACCGGAAAAACACATTTGTTATGTTTTTAATATTCTTTTTGTGTGCTGATCTTGCCACTGCCCACTATTAGTAGAACATTTTCCCCCACCGCACATTATAAAACCATTACAAGTTATTTTGCCTTTATCATAAAATATCTTCACATCTCTCTGTTGTAGTTTACGGTGCAACTTTTTAAACTGATATATATATAAAAAACAGGCACAACTAGACAGCGATATCATGTTCCTCAGCAAATGCAAAAAGGAGCATCTGATCCAAAAAGGTCTCACCTTCAAAAACCCATTTGCGAACACATACTTCTCCCAACAACTGTGCACCAGGAACTCTGAAAGATTAAGGAACCATCTGACTAGCATCTGTTAAAGCAACAGGAGAAAGACAAAAGAGACAATAGACACAATCCTGAACACACAAGAAGTACACGCAGACACAAGGAGAGGACTCCAAACATTCCATTAAATATTCCTGAAGGGTCTAATTAGCATCAAAGAAAATAAATTCCACAGACTGAGGCTGAGATATTCTGCAGCAGCCAGCACAACCACAAACAATACATACAGGGACAATCACCAACAACAGGACTGCACTGTTAACATCTCAGACAACACACCACATCAAGCAGAGTCCTCGGTATTATCAAAGGGTCTCACATTCTGCCCTACCAGGCCCATGGACAATATTGAGCTGTGCAGTGACCTGGAAGAGTTCTTCAGAAGACTGTGTCTTAAGGAGTTCTTCCATGATAGACATGACCAAGATTGTGCCAACTCTGCAGAAGGAGAGCCGCTGCACATGAGCAGGCAGAAGCAAAAATCCAACTGGATCCCACAAATTGGGCGCAACCCCAAACTGGACCGGTACATCGAAAGCTTTAGACACAGAGACAAATCCACCATTCTGTACAAAGTAAGGAAACAATCGTATAATCTGACACTGATCGAGAGGAGAGCCTTAGAATCACTAAACCACAACATAACAATCAAACCAACCTGCGGACAAGGGAGGAGCAGTGGTCATAATGAACCCACAGACTACCTGCGGGAAGCGCACAGACAACTCTCTGATGCAAAGTATTCCACCAAACTGCAGGGGGATCCCACAAAAAAATACATGAGAGAACTCAACAGGATCATTAAAACACCCCCGATCCACACAAGAGAACACATTCTTGACCTGATACCAGCTAACCCAAAACCTGGCACATTCTACATGCTCCCTACAGTTTAAAAAGAGGGTAACCCTGGGCACCCTATTATCTCTGGATCTGGAACACTGTCTGAGAATATTTCTGGCTGGGTGGAAGGCATTGTAAAACCACTTGTCAGGAACACACCCAGCTATATTGGGGACACCACCGACCTGCTAAACAAACTTAATGCTATTGCCCCCCTCCCAACAGGAACACTACTAGCTACCATGGATGTAGAATCACTTTACACAAACATCCCCCACAAAGATGGGATTTCAGCCTGTCGATACTTTTTGGGACCGCAGGAGCCACTCACAGAGACAGTGACTAAATGCATCAAATTTATTCTGACCCATAACTACTTTACATTTGGAAATTACACATACTTCCAGACAACCGGGACCGCTATTGGCTCTCGGATGGTGCCACAGTATGCCAATCTGTTCTGCGCAAAACTGGAAAGTGACTTTCTTTCCACCTGTCACTTGAAACCCATTACATACCTTTGGTACATCGATGATATCCTCCTAATTTGGACCTCTGGTGAACAGGACCTCATATCGTTCCATGAGAACTTCAATACGTTCTTCCCGACCATCAACCTCAAACTCACCCATTCACCGGACGAAGTATATTTCCTAGACACCACCATTACTATAAAGAACAACCAACTACAGACTTCTGTATACCGCAAACCTACAGACAGAGCCAGCTATTTGAGGGACAACAGCTTCCACCCGACACACACTAAGCATGCAACCATCTACAGTCAAGCCATACTATACAACCGGATGTGCTCCGACACAGCAGACAGAGGCCAGCGGATTACAGCCTTGAGATCGGATTTCATAAACCGTGGATATAATCACAGAATTGTAGACCACCAAATCCACAAAGTCGCCAGAATACCAAGAAGTGATCTCCTTGAATACAGACAGAAAGAGACAAGCGAGAGGGTACCTTTGGTGGTCACATATAACCCACACCTAGAAGCCCTACGCAAGATTGCCAGGGAACTACAACCAATTCTCCAGGAAGATACAAGACTGCAACAGGTCTTCCCTGAAACACCCTTATTATCATAAGACAACCCCATAATCGCAAGAAAATTATGGTGAGGAGTAAATTATTCAACAGTACAAATGAATGCGGGACAAGACCATGCCAGGACGCAAGATGCAAAACCTGCGCAATGCTCCACACAGCGGGCACAATACAAATACCACACAGGAATCTGGAGTATAAAATCAGAGGAAGGTTCACCTGTTCCTCCAGCAATGTTGTGTACTTCATCATGTGCATGAAATGCCCAGGGGGCTGCTACTACATAGGTGTGATGGGACAGGGGCTAAACAAGAGAATTAATCTGCTTCGCCACAGCATCACACGCGGGACAAGAGACAGTCCTGTCGGCGAACATTTCTCTGACTCTGGCCATAAGATGAACGATCTGAGGGTGGCCATACTCAAAGGTAATCTTAGAACACCGAAAGAGAGACAGTTGTATGAATACAAATGTATGCAACTGTTTGGGACACTTAGCTGTGGCCTAAACCGAGACCGCTGTTTCATGCGTCACTACCATAACACAAGGGAACTATCTTCCCATGAGCGCTAAAGGCCATGCCTATACATACTGTCCTATATGAATGCACACACAGCTGTCTCTTACACATACAGTACTAATGTACAATGTAATTCTATCCCTATATAAAAATAGGGACCACATACTATCTACACACACACTAATAGTAATCCAACACCATTGGTATACACTCCCACTCCACACACACCGTTTGTAAAGCACAGTACATACTGTGGGGGCGCATTATACATTTATATTTACACACACACATACACACATACTCTGACATCACTAACATTCAGGGAACATTTAACACCTTAAGTCATAAATTGCATACTGCACAGGGTGGGAGGGGGGGATAGGCTTCAGTCACAGATCCCTGAACCCTGAAGAAGTAGCATTGCCGCTACGAAACCCATAGGATTGTCACTTTTCTACAATTTCCTAGCCTGTGATCCCCCTGTGGAACTCGGTGTGTACCGGTTTCGAGTCCAAACGCTCTGTGTACAAGACGCCCCGTGGAGGAGCTTGCGCGAGTAACAGTGATGTCATTGACCGATCTACTACATGCACAGCTTCTACTTGGGTTTCTCATTGCTCTGTGTAACACGAGTAACCCGTCTATATGGACATTTAGAACCAGTCACCACTGGATGTGACCTACACACTTTAAGGAATTGTTATTCCCTGTTCCTCGGTATACATCTGATCGGAACGAAATCATCTTGATAGAAGGGACGCCAGCTCCGAGACGGATCCTTGGTGCCACTAGTGAGAGAGGCCAACGCCACAGACGAGCCATGATGATCCCCTTACCATCGCTATGAGATGACTCCCTGTTGTGTACTTACCTGCTGACTGGTAACCTCTGTGTTTATCACAGTCAATGCTTTTATCCATTCTATCTGATGTACGCAGATTACTTACCTTTTTACTGATAAATCACGTTTTATGTACTTCACTATGTGCGTTTTTGCGCTGTTTTCTTGTGTTTTTGTTTCTTAGTGCTGAGGGTGTGAGCCACTCTATTGATCCAATTCACCTATTACGGTTGTGTATATATTATACATTTATTATCTATATGTTTTGGGTAACTGGGTAAGCACTCCATATTCTAGTCACTGACAGTGTTCCTATACAGTGAAGTTTTATTAGCTGCGCACTTATCACATTTTTTCTCTTCAGTCACAGATACCTTCCAAGATACACTGTTTTTAAGTAAAAGCCTCTCTTGCTTTATCCATTGTAACACCGCCGAACAGGGCTGCCAACAGAAATCGTGGGGCCCGGGACAAACATTTTAAGCAGGACCCCCCCCCCCCCGTGTCGGCAGTATTGCCCGCCGCGCCCCCCCCCCCCATTTCACACCTCACAAGCCCCCTCTCTTTCTCCCCTTTCCCATATATTTCTCTATCTTCTGTCTCACCCCATCGCATGTATTTCTCTCCTCTGCTTCTCACTAAGGCTGCGGCCCCGTTGGCGCTGAGCACGCTCATGCTTGGAAAGCGCTCCAAGCATGAGCGCCGGGTGTCCTGGCATTTACGCAAGCGCGCACGGGGGGCATTGCGGGTAGTTGAGCTCGCTAGAAAGTTAGTCTTTTTTGTTTAAATACGGGCTGAGCGCGGGTGAGCGTGTGTGCCCGCGCACGAGCACCGCGTGAGCTGGGACTTACATATACATGTAAGTAACCGTGGTAACCGCCACCCGCTCACCGCTAGCGAGGACGCAGCCTTACTCCCTCTTTTCCTAACTCACCCCCTATCTCATCTCCCGCTTTCAATTACCCCACGCTCACTCATTACCCCCCCCCCCCCACAAGATATATATCAAAAAACTTCCCACCCCCAAATACATAAAAAAAATCCCCACCCCCTCAAATATATACAACCTCCCCGCCCCCAAATGCATACAATAAACCCACCCACACAGTGTATATATGTATATATATATATATATATATATATATATATATATATATATATATATATATATATATATATATATATATATATAATACTGAGTTAAGTTATGGTGAGAAAAAAAGTGACAAAAACCCTCCACAGGAAAGCAAATATGCAAATATAACTGTATGCTCATCTGCATGTCTTAGGCAGGTCTGCAACCCCACCTTTCCCATCATCACCCAGCATGCAGCACTTCCACTGCAGCAAGGGATTCTGGGAAATGACATGCAAATGAGCACACAGTGTCACTTTTTGCCTCAATAACCATTTTTAACATGGTTCCCTATAGGCTTAAGCTTGCTGCATGGTCACAGCTTTGAGCACAGCCAGGGTTAAGGTGCATACCCAGAAAACCACCCACAGACAGCCGTTTCGACCTTGATGGGTCTCATCAGTGTGGGGTTGATTTTACTGGGAATGCAAGAGAGGCTATGGGATAGGCTAAACCATAATACTGAGTTAAGTTATGGTGAGTAAAAAAACTCAGTATTATGGTTTAGCCTATCCCATAGCCTCTCTTGCATTCCCAGCTTCTGTCTAACCACGCCCTATGCGTTTCGGCATCTATGATGGCTCGGAGGGACGCGTGGGCTAGGCCCAAAACAGATTATGCCGCGGAGGAGTGGAGGGCGGGCGCGGAGGATCTCTGGATGCCGGGCCGGTAGGTGTGGGGGCCTCGGGGGGGGAAGGTGGATGCTGGTGGAGGGGGGTGGTAATGCCGGTTGGGGGGAGGGGGGTGGATGCCGGTGGTTGGTTTGGGGGGGCTGGAAAGAGACAGTGTGGATGCCGGTGGTAGTGAGGAGCCGGCTGCGGCTGGACTCGGCGGGCCGGTGAGTGTTGGGGCCTGGGGGGGGGGCACTTTCGATGGATGCCGGTTGGGGGGGGGGGGGATGTCGGATGGGACGGAGACAGACAAAAAACAGACTATAGAGAGTATACAGTACACTGTAGACAGACAGAGACACACACACACACACACACACACAACAGTGACTGAGGGTGAAACTCAGACAGACACAATCACATTCATAGGACAAATAACAATTAAAGCGTGGATTTACTTAACGTTTCTGTGGTGTTGTATTTGAATAACCAACTGCACAGCCGGGAACATTCAAACACACTTTTCCCGCCTGTGCAGTTGCTTATATTACAGTGGCGTCCGCATTTTGTCTAAATCGGCTAGATCCGCGATTTTCAGATTATCCCGGTTATGTGCGGTTTTGTGTCGTTTTCGCCCGTGTGGATCTCCCCGGGAATTCTATTGTGCTAGCAAAGATAGATCTGCTTCTGGAGACAATGCAAACTGTGGAGCAACGGATGCTACAAATGGATCAACGGATGATACATATGGATCAACGGATGGATCGACGGATGGAGAAGATAGAGGCTGACATAGCGGTTATACATTATTTGCTCGGTGTCAATGCCCCTGTTTCCCTGACGCTGGAGCAGGGGGGTGACATGGATATCATGAATGGGACCTTCGACCCCTTTCCATCACCAAGCGCACCCCCTCCACCAGAAGATGTAGTCTACATGTATGCCGTTGAGGAGGACATGACAACCCCGTCAAGACCACGCCAGGAGACAACACGGCGACCAAGACCGGAGGAAAGCTTCCTCCCAGACAACCTACCATCGCCCGTCGCCTCAAGCACACCCGCTCGCAGAAGACCTACATTCGCTCGCATCGATACGGTGCCCGACATCACCCTGTGCGATCTGACACCGGCGCTCAGGGAGAAGTATAGGGTGAAGAGTGCTGGTGCACCCCACAAGTATGCCTTATTACTTTTTAAGCACCATGTTCCCTACTCGTTGTACTGCGACTGGGCCTTCAAAGTGAACTACGACAGAAATCGCGTAAAAAAGGCGCTTCCTGCCAATTTAGACGGAACATTCAGGATGAAATGCGGCGCTTTTATCCAATTACAGATCCTGTAATGAAAGGCGTTCGAGACTGCATTAATGGCGTTAATGGCGTAAATGCATTAATGGGCCCCTGTGGTCTAACCGGTCCCTTTCCTTGCGGCACACATCTTCTAAGGGACTACTGGTAGCTGTATAACACCTGTGGCTCCAGGAGATCTGAGCCTCCGCTAGCTGGGAGCCTGGGGAAACCCTTACTCATTTACCTGGTGCAGCGCCTCCACTTACCCAGGATCCCCGTTATGAAAGATAGCCCTGGGTAAGAAATACAACAACAACACATATATGATACTAACACTTTACTTGAGAACATAGCAAACCATAACACGACATAACCTTATGCTCTATCCGTATCACCTTAGCCCAATGTCTGGTGTTCCCACCCAGTGTCCGGTAATCCCCCACACCCAATGTCCCGTACTCCTACGGAGGTCGTGGGTGACTGCGCAGTCACAATGAACTAATAGGCCTGTTGGTGCACATATAATTCAGAAGTACCTTCCGAGCACTCCGATGCTCGGGACTGCAACACTCTTCTCAAAGGGTAAGACGTGCGATGCATCCGTCTGATCCTATCCAGGTACTTCTCCAGGAACCCCAACGAGGGTCCCACCGCTTCACGGGAACACAACCGAATCACGGGAACAGCAACCGCCGCTATCCCTGTCTATCCCTAACTAACCCTAAAGTGACAGGAACCCTAACCTAGGGCCTGTCCCTGATGAACCGTAACCTGGGGTGGCTTGGGGAAATCTCCTAGGGCCTGTGGAGTAATAACCTGCCCCACTCCCCTAGCTACCCACGTCCTTAATCCTATCTGTAACCACTAGCTACTCGCTACTCCTAACAGCCTGCAGCAGACACACAGCTCTCACCGTCAGCCTGCAGACATTCACACACGCTGCACACACTGCGCCCAGCACATGCAGCGACACACACACAGCTGGCAATCCTACACATACAATACACCTGGAACCCGCAGCAATAACCCACTGCACACACTCTGTGCCTATTTGCCAGTGCGCACAGCACTACCCGCTGAGGCACTGCCAAACCTGCACCTTTCACACCTAAGGGTGACCTCCTTATCTATGGCCGTCCCTCTTCAGTTACCCCCTGCCCTAACAGGGAATTGGGGCCTGCCTGGGGACCTAAGGAGAACCCTTACCTGGTGCAGGAGCCACTCGCTCCCTACACCCTTCCTACTCCTTCCTCTGCCTCTTCCTGACTGACTCATGCAAAGCCCGGGAAATGTATCTCTTTTCCCGGGCTGAGCTTCCTCCAGCCCTATTGGCCGCAATGGAGCACCTGACCTCTGTCTCCCTATGCCTCCTGGGGATTGTAGTTCCCAGGGGGCTGCCTAAGCATTGGGGCCGCGTGCGCACTTGCCCTGCGCATGCGAGAACTCCTAATAGCCGCCTCAATCCTTTCCTCCCCTGTCCTACTCTCGCGCGATCTCTCTGGGACCTTCCCTGCGCTTTCTGCCTACTGCGCATGCGCGAACTAACGCGCAATGGCGGCGCCCTCTGCACAAGCCGCCGGGCCGGTGGCAACGCGATTGCGGCCTTAGCGACGGCCTGATCGCGTCCCCGGCAACCGGCCTGCGCCTCAACACCTCGCGCTGCTCCCTGCACTGGCCCCCACCCTCGCGAAGTGCCGGCGGGTCCGTCGCAGCCTCCGGCGGCACCCGCTACCACACGGCACTCGCGGAGGGGGGCCAGAAAGTGAAAATTTACCTCAGGGCTACATTCTCCCCCTCGCAGAATCCCAACGACCTCGCTTGGGTAGCAACCATGCAGCAGAGGATTATATAATGGAAAATGCATTGTAACCGATACATCACACACAAGCAATTCCCCATTTGTACCCAACATCATCCCATGGATACCCGAGGCCAGCTGAGTCTCAGAGTGGAGTGCCCCTAACTGATTGGGTGAGGGTATCACACCGTGACTCCTGTGAGTCTTTTGGAACTCGATATCAGTCTCTTGCAAAAACCCACCGCCTCCCCCTCGCGGAAAAAATAGTAAGGGGTCCGGGGTATTGACCCTTGCCGGACCCTCCGGTTTCGTCTCACGGGGGACAGGGAGGCTCAGTCTCTTGCCTCGGTCCACCACATGGCGAACATAGCGCTCCATCGCGCCCCTGGGAGAGGCCACAACTACCAGAGCGGTCTCAACACAGTCTTTGTCCGCTCCAACCATCCCTTTAACGGTGACTTCTTCGGCGGACGGCACAACTTCTTCGGGTAGGCCCGGGTCTTGGGAAGGCCAAGCTTGGAGACTCCTCGTGCAGGAGTATGTGTCGCTCCGGTCCGCTACACCGGATACCTGGATGAGGTCGGATTCGTTCCATGATCTGCAGAGATCTTCTGGGGGAGACACCTCCACCAGGACGCGATGACGGGGTGAGCCCATCGCCCGGGTGACCCTACCTTTGGAGTCACCGGGCTCCACGATCACCGGGGAGCTCACCCCCGACACCCCTGGGGCAGTCAACTTACCCCTATCGTTGTCGGCAGGTACTGATCCCAAGCCTGGGACCGCTGGTACCTCGGTGGTAGGCCGGACTGGCCGTTGCAGGGCACACGGGCCCACATCATGGTCTGCATCAGTTGAGGTGGTTGGCTCGGTGACCTCACTGGAGTGATCCGCCGGCAGGCGCATCACCACGCTCGGTTGGTCGCTAGAATCACCACACATGGGCGGGGGTATAAACACCTTACCCTGGCCTTCCGGGATCTGTGGTTCTGGTCTCGGTGGTTCCTGCTCGGGAACCGGGTCTGGAACCGACATCTGGGGTTCCGACATCTGGAGCTCCGCCTTCAGCGGCTCCGGTTCAGCGTCTGAAGAGTCCATTTGGGCACACGGCCCCTCCACCACCTCCATCGCTGAAGTGGAAAAATTAGTAGAGGCTTCACCCACGTTGGTAGCACCATCAGGCGCATCTTTCTCCGTAGGTTCCGCCATCAGAGGTTCCTGCTCTACCATTTGAATGTCCCCTTTGAGAGGGTCTGCAACAGTGGTCTGGACACACGGGTCCCCGGAGGCCTCTGGAATTAGGACAAACTGATGACAAGCATAACTTACTGTAGGAGAGAGGTCCGGCTCCTCCTCTTCTTTCTCTGCTGGTTCCGCCGCCTGGGGTAGGATAGGCTTTAGGAACCAGGCCCCGCAACACTCACATTGGGGCTCCCACGCCAGTGCACCTCTAGGACAGTCACAAATGGTGCTAAAACACTGGGTATACGTCTCTCCATCCACCTGGGCTGACTTGAAGCCTATCGGTAAATAGGACAGTGCGACTCCCGCTTTGTAGTCTCCACTCAGGCAAGGACACATTAGCACCGTGACCTCTATTCCGGGCAATTTCCAGGGCTCATACACATCAGGGTGTAACCCCTGGCAGTCTCTCTCATCCTCGGGGAGGGAACACTCCATTTCTGCAACAGTGTCCTCTGCCGCTGGCGGTTTGGGTTGCAGGAACTGCGCCACACAGTCAGGACACTTAGGCCCTTGGGTCAGCTCCCCAACGGCACACTCACATTCATTCAGACGGCTGTGCAGGCATTCTTCCCCGTCTACCACTGTCATCGTGAGGGCGACCCCAGATGCTCCGTCCGTCCAGCCACCCGTCACCTTCCAGTCTTTTAACGCACACGGGCATACCACCATTGGCAAGACTAAATGGGGGGCCCGTATGATTCTATACAGCCAAGGGTGTTTTTCTCGGCATCCCTTGCTTTCCTTAGGGGGAACAGAAATTGCTGATTTCTGCTCAAGACACTCCCTCCCCCTGGTGGACTCTAGAGGAGGGGCAGCACAGTCTTTTGGGGAATGTTGCGAACTCGGTACCGAGTCACTCACAGTGTGGGGGCGGGGCTCAGGTTTTCCCGCCAGTCCTGGATAACTGTTGGCAACATTTTCCCGCGCAGCCGGGAACTTAGCACGTGGCTTCCTCCGCCTTGAGGGCTTCCCCATGGCGAAACAAAAATAGGACACAATTTAGAAAAAAACATACAGGGCACCCCAGGTCTGATATCTCAGCAGCACCTCCAAATGTAGCCCTTTTTGTGAACCGGCCTGACCCACCCAATCTCACATGGGCCCCTGTGGTCTAACCGGTCCTTTTCCTTGCGGCACATGTCTTCTAAGGGACTACTGGTAGCTGTATAACACCTGTGGCTCCAGGAGATCTGAGCCTCCGCTAGCTGGGAGCCTGGGGAAACCCTTACTCATTTACCTGGTGCAGCGCCTCCACTTACCCAGGATCCCCGTTATGAAAGATAGCCCTGGGTAAGAAATACAACAACAACACATATATGATACTAACACTTTACTTGAGAACATAGCAAACCATAACACGACATAACCTTATGCTCTATCCGTATCACCTTAGCCCAATGTCTGGTGTTCCCACCCAGTGTCCGGTAATCCCCCACACCCAATGTCCCGTACTCCTACGGAGGTCGTGGGTGACTGCGCAGTCACAGTCACAATGAACTAATAGGCCTGTTGGTGCACATATAATTCAGAAGTACCTTCCGAGCACTCCGATGCTCGGGACTGCAACACTCTTCTCAAAGGGTCAGACGTGCGATGCATCCGTCTGATCCTATCCAGGTACTTCTCCAGGAACCCCAACGAGGGTCCCACCGCTTCACGGGAACACAACCGAATCACGGCAACACCAACCGCATCACGGGAACAGCAACCGCCGCTATCCCTGTCTATCCCTAACTAACCCTAAAGTGACAGGAACCCTAACCTAGGGCCTGTCCCTGATGAACCGTAACCTGGGGTGGCTTGGGGAAATCTCCTAGGGCCTGTGGAGTAATAACCTGCCCCACTCCCCTAGCTACCCACGTCCTTAATCCTATCTGTAACCACTAGCTACTCGCTACTCCTAACAGCCTGCAGCAGACACACAGCTCTCACCGTCAGCCTGCAGACATTCACACACGCTGCACACACTGCACCCAGCACATGCAGCGACACACACACAGCTGGCAATCCTACACATACAATACACCTGGAACCCGCAGCAATAACCCACTGCACACACTCTGTGCCTATTTGCCAGTGCGCACAGCACTACCCGCTGTGGCACTGCCAAACCTGCACCTTTCACACCTAAGGGTGACCTCCTTATCTATGGCCGTCCCTCTTCAGTTACCCCCTGCCCTAACAGGGAATTGGGGCCTGCCTGGGGACCTAAGGAGAACCCTTACCTGGTGCAGGAGCCACTCGCTCCCTACACCCTTCCTACTCCTTCCTCTGCCTCTTCCTGACTGACTCATGCAAAGCCCGGGAAATGTATCTCTTTTCCCGGGCTGAGCTTCCTCCAGCCCTATTGGCCGTAATGGAGCACCTGACCTCTGTCTCCCTATGCCTCCTGGGGATTGTAGTTCCCAGGGGGCTGCCTAAGCATTGGGGCCGCGTGCGCACTTGCCCTGCGCATGCGCGAACTCCTAATGGCCGCCTCAATCCTTTCCTCCCCTGTCCTACTCTCGCGCGATCTCTCTGGGACCTTCCCTGCGCTTTCTGCCTACTGCGCATGCGCGAACTAACGCGCAATGGCGGCACCCTCTGCACAAGCCGCCGGGCCGGTGGCAACGCGATCGCGGCCTTAGCGACGGCCTGATCGCGTCCCCGGCAACCGGCCTGCGCCTCAACACCTCGCGCTGCTCCCTGCACTGGCCCCCACCCTCGCGAAGTGCCGGCGGGTCCGTCGCAGCCTCCGTCGGCACCCGCTACCACACGGCACTCGCGGAGGGGGGCCAGAAAGTGAAAATTTACCTCGGGGCTACAGGAGTAATACACTGACATGGGCCTGGGATGCAGGGGTAGTCAGGTACGGTTCCGGGGTCGAGGCAGGTGGCAGGCAAAGGGTAGTCAGGTCCGGTTCCGAGGTCGAGTCAGGCGGCATGCAAGGGGTAGTCATGTCCGGTTCTGAGGTTGCGGCAGGCAAAGTGTAGTCAGGCCCAGTTCCGAGGTCGAGGAAGGCAGCATGCAAGGGGTAGTCAGTTCCGGTTATGAGGTTGAGGCAGGTGGCAGGCAAGGGATAGTCAGGTCCGGTTCCGAGGTCGAGGCAGACAAGGGGTAGTCAGGTCCGGTTTCGAGGTTGAGGCAGGCAGCAGGCAAAGGGTAGTCAGATAAGGTCTATGGGGGCCAGTGATTTGGGCCTGCAAAAATTATATGTACTGTGCTGCATACACTGTCAGAAAAAAACCTATTGTTATTAAAGATTAATAGTGACGTTTGGACACTACCACATTAAATCTCCCACTCAAGTCAATGGGAGTTTCTGTGTAGCAGTGCCTGATCTGTACTATCATAATGAATAGACCTCTACCTATCAAAATACTGTGAGAAGTGAATCTGACCTGCATTTTATCTATTAACATCTCCTGTTTTGTTATTCACAAAGCAAGAGGATTTTGTAGTTAAACTAGCTGACTAAAAATAAATGCCTTCTTATTTCTTCCATCTTTTTCTTACATATTTTAATGAGCCGTGCATGGGCTATAAGGATCTAATAAAACATACCACTGAATAATTCAATATATCTATACTATAATTCTAAGTTGGATTCCGTTTGTTTGTATGTCAGAAGCATCGAAATCTCACAAACGGCACCACGTAGGACAACAAAACTTTCACTGTACATTCTGCTGCGGATTTGTAGGTCAACGCACCTATTTTGAGCTTCCTATGTGACTCACCTCCCAAGTTATGGACATTCTACGTTTCCCTTGGCTGTCCAGCAAAAAGTTACAGCAGGAGCGGGGGGGGGGGGGGGGGCGTGGCTACTAAGGGAGGGGGCGTGTTTGTGCCATCAGGGGAGGGGGAGGGTATGGGAGGACATGTGCCAGCAGCGATGATAGATCAGCAGCGGGACACACACACACATACACACACACAGACAAATGTCCCCCCGCTCTACATCTCATCCCCCCCTCTCCAGTCCCCCCAGTTCCACATCTCTCTGTTCCCACTCCCCGGTTCCGCTCGCTCCGCCTCGAGACTCGGCAGTGAAACCGAAGGGACAGGGGAAACGTGAGGGACGTGGTGGACGGAGGGACGAGACCCCCCCGCCCACCCCAGAGAGACCCCCAGATACACCCCCCCTGCCCCAGAGAGACACCCGGACACCTCCCCCCCATCCCTGAGAGATCCCCGGACAGCCCCCACCCCAGAGAGATCCCCGGACACCAAGATGTGCTGCCAGCGGGAGGGCGGGGGGGGCGGTAACCGGGCGAAGCCGGGCACAATAGCTAGTATAAATATAAAACTTTGTTAGAGTTGCAAAACATAATATGTATTGCAACTTCCTGAAACCTCTTAAATATGTATTTACTTCGTGGAACCCAAACCTGCTATCCTATGCACATAAAATGCTATTGCTTTTGATAGGGCTTATACTGTATATTTTTTAAATAAACTAACAGCATTCTATTTGATAAATACTGCTTAACTTTACAGTATAACAATTCCATTTTTTTAAAAACATTAAGTTACAAATTGTTGTTAAAAAATAATGAAATGCTGAGTCTTGAAGAGCAAAATATCTGCCGCTGCAAACCCCTGGTAAATCCCCAAGGAATATCCACTGAATACAAGTTGGAAACCACAGCTCTAACAAATAAGAGAGTAGTCTGTAAAATGTAACATAGGTAACTTTCTGTACGTTCTGTAAGATCATGAGGCTTACCTTCTATAGAATGTACAGTACTGTAGACAGGGCCAAACTTTGACCTTCTGAGGCCCCTAAGTTATGTCAAGTTTAAGAGGCCCCTACATTCTTAAATAATTTATTATTCTGCCTGAAGGGACCATTGAAAATATAAACATGAAACTGAAATGAATGAACGCATTATACCAGCATTGTTATATACACAGATGACAGTGTAAAGCTAAAATGAACAGGGTTTGCACATCAAATTAATTTTAATATTAAAACATTTTCTTTCATGATTTTTGGGGAGCAAAGTCATTGATGAGGTCTTCAAATGATCAGCTACGACGTTTGTCACTTTCGATGCACATGATGCTTAGGGTCATATTTGAATGAAAATGTCCATATTTATAGAGAAAATAATTGTTCCCATATGTTTCTTTACCATCTGATTTTAAAACTTGAAATGCATTATTTTTCTTCTTCTATTTTTCAGGCCCCTCATATTGTGAGGCCCTATGCTATAGCTAAGTTCTGAAGTTCTGTTTCCTTAGTTAAGCAGTGTAATCAAAAAGTTGTAATAACAACAAATCGTATGTAGATACTGTATGTTTTCAGTGAGGCTTACTCCAAATCATTGAGGCTCATATAAAATCAGTGAGAGTTGACATATCTGTCATATTCATTTTTGCCTGTATCCTTCTTAAAACAAGGAATCATCATTTCATTCTAGGTGACAGGAGGTTGTTAGCTACCAAGGTTTTCCTGGTGCCAATCCCAGGTGGTATTTAAATGGCTCATGGCAGACACGGGCTGCAATTTAATTTCCTAAGCCCAGCCTCCCCCTTCCACAATCCACTGTTTTCTCCCTATGGTCTCTTAATTCTTTGTAAGTAGATCAATGTACAGCCATAAAGGGAGAACACAGGAAAGCAATGAATTCTAGGCAGTGTTTGATCAATTTGTATTGTTTCAAATGATGCATGTTCAAAATGCATGAGCTGTATATAATAATAATAGCATGTTCTTGAATAGCGCTGCTAGCTATACATAGCGCTTTACAGAGACTTTTGCAGGCACAGGTCCCTGCCCTGTGGAGCTGACAATCTATGTTTTTTATGTCTGAGGCACAGGGAGATAAAGTGACTTACCCAAGGTCACAAGGAGCCGACACCAGGAATTGAACCAGGTTCCCCTGCTTCAAACTCCATGCCAGTCAGTGTCTTTACTCACTGAGCCACTCCTTCTCAAGGGTGGGCAGGTACTTGGGTTCAAAATACAAACTTCAACGATTTCAGAATTCATCCGAATGTCCGAGTCGAACTCCGGAGCAAATGTTTGCATCAAAGCGAAATACAGGCCAAAACCAGAGACAGGCCCAACCGCATATTCGTTTTTTCGATTAATAAACTGGGCAAACTTTTGGATTTGGAAATGGAAAACTTGGAAATTTATGCACAAAGTTTGAAGTTTTTCATTTTTTTTTTAAATATGTGATTTCTTGTCACCAAATAATGCAAATTAAAAAAGGTCCCTCCATGGTATAAGTACAATGTTTTTCTTATGGTATAATACTATTGAGATGTTTTTTAAATGTTAAATTGTTCACGAGGAAAAATGTATGCCTATGCATGCATACTAGTGCTTGTGTGATAAAGTCTGACACGTGCACACAGCACTTGTTTAGCAATGGGCAAGTGGCCATAATAGCCATTTTTAAACTCTTTGAACATCTATATAAAAATGATAGGGGAGCCCCTGCTGCGGCCACAATGAAGTAAATCTGTGAACGGTGCTCTGGGTATATATTCAATACTAGAGGATAGAGAGAGAGAACCCAAATTAGCACTCAAGTTCACCCTCTGGTGATAAGTGAATGAATTAAAACATAAACTTTATTAATACCAACATATAAAATAATGGGTGTTAAAACAACGTGCTGCAGGTAAGTAGATCCATAGTGTACTTACCTATAGTGTAAGTGTACTTACTTACTGTTTCGCCTTGAGAAAGCTCTCGCGAAACGCGCGCGTCGGCTCCTTCTCCCACGTGCACGCGCAGACCAGGGATTGCACCCGCATTGATATTAGAGACCGCGAGTGTATGCGGCAGTCTGCCTGTGCTACATTATACAGGCTAGAAGTGCCCCGATGGACACTACAAGCCTCTGAATGAGGATATCTATGGGGATAGTGTTCTGTACTAACAGTAGTATATAGCACAGTTCCTGGGGGCTGCGCCAGTGCACATGGTTGTATTTTACGGCAGCCCTATGGTTATTGTGTAGATTTTCAAATTGGAGCGGAGCGCTGGGTGACTCAGGATTATGAAAAAGAAAAATAAATACAATAGTGCAGATGGTAATGATATAAAAATATAATAAAATGTTCTCTGTAGTAGTGGTACTCACAGATTGCACTATCAAATATAAGCGTATCAGAGACCCTTCTCTCTCTGATGGGAGCCCTTTAATGGAAATCCCTCAGAGTGGTATGCTGATACTGGAAGCTTGTATTATGGTGGTTCAGTTATCCTCCCAGGGGTATGTAAAAGTGAGAGAGAGAACACACAATAGAGTAGTATAGTCTAAAATTGTATTGGCAGCAATCGATAGTCATATGTATAATACACTCACATTTTGTAATAAAATTTGGTTCGTGGGAGAGGACAGCTGTGAATGGAGAACGCCGGTTGTTCCTGGAGCGGAGGAGCCCTTCCGCATACGTCACTGGTACCTTCGTCACGTCCTGTGGTGTCGTAAGTCAGGGCGGAAGAGGCTGCCTGGTGTGTCCGTCTCCTACTGGTTTGCCAGCAGTTGTCTCCCAGTTTCCTCAGCACAATCACCTCCCACAGCGGATCGATTCAACGCGTTTCGCTGTGGCTTCTTCAGGAATCGAATAGGTTAACCCCATAGGTCCTCCCTTATATATATAGTCCATCATAAATTGACATAGAGCTAATTAGGGGGTCCTATCAGCTGATTGCAATATTACATATCATTGGTAATGACGGTGTGTGTCAGTTATTTTAAACAGTGCAAGCAATATAAAAAGTTCATATTCTCCAATACAATTAATACAATTTCTATTACAACAGATAAAACAATAAGATTTTAATTCATAATATTTAAAACAAAAGATGATGTAAAAAGGAGTATATAAAAAGATATATGAAAAATATATTGAAAACGACGCAATGAGTGACGGAGTTCTAAAATGGATGAGGAAGATAAACAAAATTAGAAGCAAATACTTTCTATATTATTATTGAAATACAAATATCACATTCTCTTAATGAAATTATATTAAGAACTTTGATATTAAAATTACCATAATAAAAACACCATATTGTAGTTAAAAACACATATTATATAAGAACAATATTATAAAAGACAATATTTTAAGAACGATGATATTAAGAACGTGTGTGCAAACTATTATATTAAGAAGGCACCAATGTCTATGTCAACATTCAGACCCTTTGGACTGAGGGTCTGTAACTTATGAATCCAAAAGGTTTCCCTTTTTGCTAAAGTGTTTAATCTATTGCCCCCCCTCCAATGTACTGGGACATGTTCAATACCTTTAAAAGTTGCAAAATTGGGATTTGATTGATGGCACATATAAAAATGTTTGGAGACATTGTGTGTTAAAATACCCTTCTTAATATTTAAAATATGCTCTAAAATCCGTACTTTTAGAGGCCTTGAGGTACGTCCTACGTATTGGAGACCACAAGGACACTCTAAAAGATAGATAACAAAGTCAGTTTTACAATTGATGTACCCCTCAATTTTAAAAATTTCACTAGTAGTGTGAGATTTAAAATTGAAAATTTTTTTTTAAAATTGAGGGGTACATCAATTGTAAAACTGACTTTGTTATCTATCTTTTAGAGTGTCCTTGTGGTCTCCAATACGTAGGACGTACCTCAAGGCCTCTAAAAGTACGGATTTTAGAGCATATTTTAAATATTAAGAAGGGTATTTTAACACACAATGTCTCCAAACATTTTTATATGTGCCATCAATCAAATCCCAATTTTGCAACTTTTAAAGGTATTGAACATGTCCCAGTACATTGGAGGGGGGGCAATAGATTAAACACTTTAGCAAAAAGGGAAACCTTTTGGATTCATAAGTTACAGACCCTCAGTCCAAAGGGTCTGAATGTTGACATAGACATTGGTGCCTTCTTAATATAATAGTTTGCACACACGTTCTTAATTAATATCATCGTTCTTAAAATATTGTCTTTTATAATATTGTTCTTATATAATATGTGTTTTTAACTACAATATGGTGTTTTTATTATGGTAATTTTAATATCAAAGTTCTTAATATAATTTCATTAAGAGAATGTGATATTTGTATTTCAATAATAATATAGAAAGTATTTGCTTCTAATTTTGTTTATCTTCCTCATCCATTTTAGAACTCCGTCACTCATTGCGTCGTTTTCAATATATTTTTCATATATCTTTTTATATACTCCTTTTTACATCATCTTTTGTTTTAAATATTATGAATTAAAATCTTATTGTTTTATCTGTTGTAATAGAAATTGTATTAATTGTATTGGAGAATATGAACTTTTTATATTGCTTGCACTGTTTAAAATAACTGACACACACCGTCATTACCAATGATATGTAATATTGCAATCAGCTGATAGGACCCCCTAATTAGCTCTATGTCAATTTATGATGGACTATATATATAAGGGAGGACCTATGGGGTTAACCTATTCGATTCCTGAAGAAGCCACAGCGAAACGCGTTGAATCGATCCGCTGTGGGAGGTGATTGTGCTGAGGAAACTGGGAGACAACTGCTGGCAAACCAGTAGGAGACGGACACACCAGGCAGCCTCTTCCGCCCTGACTTACGACACCACAGGACGTGACGAAGGTACCAGTGACGTATGCGGAAGGGCTCCTCCGCTCCAGGAACAACCGGCGTTCTCCATTCACAGCTGTCCTCTCCCACGAACCAAATTTTATTACAAAATGTGAGTGTATTATACATATGACTATCGATTGCTGCCAATACAATTTTAGACTATACTACTCTATTGTGTGTTCTCTCTCTCACTTTTACATACCCCTGGGAGGATAACTGAACCACCATAATACAAGCTTCCAGTATCAGCATACCACTCTGAGGGATTTCCATTAAAGGGCTCCCATCAGAGAGAGAAGGGTCTCTGATACGCTTATATTTGATAGTGCAATCTGTGAGTACCACTACTACAGAGAACATTTTATTATATTTTTATATCATTACCATCTGCACTATTGTATTTATTTTTCTTTTTCATAATCCTGAGTCACCCAGCGCTCTGCTCCAATTTGAAAATCTACACAAGAACCATCTGGACCTGAACAGTCCATCCTAAGGGTGTAGAGCTGCTTTTTTATTCATTGTATTGCACTTTAATATTTATATAATTTTTCATACACTGGTGAAGGTCACTAAACACAATTTTGTGCACTGATTATTAATTATACATCACTGTCACGTATATTATATAGTTATTTAATTATTCACTTTGAGAAGCGCCCGGTTTTTATTTTTTTCTTGTACAGCCCTATGGTTACACTGTTTCTGTGCACTATGCAGTATAATTTACTCCTCTGAAACATATCGTGTTTATTGTATACTCTTAGGTGTCAGTGCCCTCTGGGTTAGGTGGTTATTACCATCTCTGCAACGCAGTATCAGACCTCTGACTTATGCTATATATGTGTATATAGAACACCATACTACTAGCTCAATAGGTTACCTGAGGTCACTTCGGCACCGTGCAAGGCACACCATTATCATACAGAGGAGCAATCAACTTACCTTATAGTTCACTGGTATATATAGTTTATTTGTTTATATATCTATCAGTCATTACTGGTCACTCTACCCAATTTTACCTTGGTGTATGCAGATTCTGCCTAAATGTGACCAGTAGTTTGAACATCTACCTGAACACACCCTATAGTATCCCTTTTAATACACAGGTCCACACTTGGATTTCTGTGTTGTCTCGTCAGGTGTGTGTGATCTGGAATTACCAATCACACACAATTATTTGTGATCCTGAACCTATACGGCTGTCAGTACTATGGATCTACTTACCTGCAGCACGTTGTTTTAACACCCATTATTTTATATGTTGGTATTAATAAAGTTTATGTTTTAATTCATTCACTTATCACCAGAGGGTGAACTTGAGTGCTAATTTGGGTTCTCTCTCTCTATCCTCTAGTATTGAACATCTATATAATAATAATTGACAGAGTTGCTACTTATGTATAGAAAAGTGAAACTACAAATCGCAGAATGCCATTTGAAATGAGTTGAAAACCAGTATGAACCAAATAGGTCATACTGGTTTCTTCACAAATAATAACATGTGTGTGTAGCCCTGGTTCCTAGCGAACACAGACCACTACCATATGCTGTATAACCTGTAGGCTCACAGGGCCTAAGCCTCTGCCACAGAGAGCCTGGGGTACTCGCAATACTTGATACTTGGTGCAGCGCCTCCACCTGCGACAGCTTCCGCCAGAGGGGAAGTGGTTCTTCGCAGGTCCTTATGTACATCAATACACACACTCAGCAATATAACCAACCAATAACTTTACTAACACGTATTATATGGCTTAACCTCACTCCTCCTTTATCATAAACCGGTGTCCCTCTTTGTGGCAGACACTATACTCGGCGTCTCGCAGGATGCTCACTACCCTCCTTCACCGGGTGATCCCACCCCGTGTCCAGTTCCCTCGTCCAATATTCCCACCCTCAAGGGAGACAGTATATCTATATGTGTATGTGACTGCGCAGCCACTGTGTCCTGAACAATTGGTGATAACGTTGGTGCACCTGTAGTTTACCTGCCAGGCACTCCAGTACCCGGTCCTGCAACAGTCTTCACAAAGGATCGATGGGGACCTAGATGACATCGCCGGTAGGTGTCCGGGGCGATCCCACCCAGACGCACAGCAACACGACAGCGGGGTCTGAGCCCAGACCTCCCGCTGACTTGGAAATGTCCCGATCACGATCACGCACAAAGTAAGGGAACCGGAACCTATCTATGGTCAGTCCCTAGCTCAGCTTCACACTACTGGGGCTCAGGGTCTAACTGGGCCTGGGGTATAGGGCCTATGTAGGGGCAGAATTCCTCCCTACGCCGGAGCTTCTTCTCCTTCCTCCTACCACTCGCTCTGACTCACGTGCGCGCCTCATCACCCATTTTCCTCCCTTCCTCTCAACTCATTGGTCCTCGCACGTCACGAGGGTCCGCGGGGCTGCTGGGACCCGTAGTTCCCTGGCTTCCCTCCTATCAGCGCTCTCCTCCTTCACGGGCTTTGCCATTATGCCCGCGCATGCGCAACCTCCTGCCGGTCTGGTCCTGCGCCTGCGCCAACCTTCAACATGGCGGCTCCCTCTATCGCGGAACCTCAGATATCGGAGCGTTCCCTACTGCGGCACTCTCCCACCCCACAACAACAAATGTCGGGAAAAGGGGGTCCCGGCTACATGTGAATAAAGTACTTTTGGGAAAAGTTGACAGTTAAGATCAAGGCTAACAACATATAGTGGACATATCCTGTATTTTTGACATATCAGCAAGGATTGTATTACATTGGCTCTTTTCAGTTGCAGCAGCTTGTGTTGATTGGTTTTACTTTGTAAACACCACGTCTCTTTTCACCAAACATAATCTGCCTTAGTCCAAAATGAGTCTTATCAAAAGCATTTCACGATATTTGGAGAGTGAGTGGCTCAGTGAGTATAGACACTGACTGGCACTGAGAGTTTGAAGCAGGGGAGCCTGGTTCAATTGCCGGTGTTGGCTCCTTGTGACCTTGGGCAAGTCACTTTATCTCCCTGTGCCTCAGGCACCAAAAACATAGGTTGTAAGCTCCACGCAGGGACCTGTGTCAGCAAAAATGTCTCTGTAAAGTGCTACTTAAAAAAAGCAGCGCTATGCAAGAACATGTTATTATTATTATATTTGTAGCGGGGAGCTGTCCATTTCTATGTGTAAGAAGCCTTGAGGTTGATACATTAGCACCGCCCAGAAATTTGGGGAAAGTGAAATAAAAAAAGGAAGGAAGGGAGGGAGGGAGGGAGGGAGGCCGAGCACGCACATTTTAAGTGAAACTTCTTTGTCTTTTGCCACACAAATTGTATTTGTGATGGGGATGATTTTAATTAAAAATCAAAACACAATTTCAGTGGCAAAACACAAAGAAGTGTGACTTAGAACGCATGTGCATGGCACTGATATGTTTATACTAGAGTAACTGTGAATTCCGCGTGTGTGACTGCGTGTGTGTGACTGCATGTATGTGTGTGTGACTGTGTGTATGTGTGTGTGACCCTGCGTGTATATGTGTGTGACTGCGTGTATGTGTGTGGAACTCTGCGTGTATGTGTGTGGGACTCTGCGTGTATGTGTGTGGGACTCTGCGTGTATGTGTGTGGGAGTGCGTGTGTGGGACTGGGTGTGTGTGTGTGTTGCTGTGTATGTGTGTGACTGTGTGTGTGTCAGCACTGGGATCTCGGGGGAAGGGACCCACTCGCTATCTCCGTACCGTTCCCGGCTCCTCTCACCCCCCTCGGTCATTGGCGCACATGCGCAGAGGCCCGCGGCCATGCACCGAGGTCCGCAGCCCATGGTGCACATGCGCAGAGGCCCGCGGCCATGTACAGAGGGCCGTGGACGTTATTGTGCGAATGCGTGCTGGAAGAGGGGGGGGGCACCAATGTACTTGATGGACAAGGGTGATACTGGGCATGCATGGTGGGGCCTGCAAGCTCCTCTTCTGCGCATGCATGACGGGCGACGGGCGCGCGCCCATTAGCAGCGTGAAATCACTTTTGTTACGGTTTTTCGTTACAAGGCAATGCAGTTTTTCTCTTGAAATCCCTGTAGGCGCCAGCAAAGAAGTTTCACTTAAAAAAAAACCCATTATATAAGCACCTCAGACAATTTTTTGAGTCTCCTTTAAAAGTTGTGTGTGAAGTATACGTCTCAAAACCTTTTCTTTCAGGGTGATCTCCTTCCCTAAACATTTCCTTATGTGAAAGACAAATGAAATGCATTTGAATGGGTAAGAATTCTGATGAACCAGCAGAAAGAGGATCTGATAAATCAGTGAAGCTCAATCTTGTGTATGTGTGTAACATAAATGGAACATTGTCAGTTCATTAGCAGAAAATCTGCAAGGTGCTGTCAACACGCAAAAATGCAGCAATGATGTCATGGCATCTGTAGTGTGTGTAACCACATGCTCATCTTCTATTTTCCGCACACCTATAACAACGCAGAATAACTAACATGCATCAGTATTTTACATATCAGAGGCATAAGCAAAAAGAAAGAGCAAAAATATCGGATCTCTTGGGAGGGGAAAAAAAACATTGAATCTAGCCAACACTTTTAAGTAACCACAAAAAAATAGTTGAAAGCTGGATATCACTTTGAAATGAGTTAGTAGAGCTCTACTCACAATTTTTTCTGAAGCACATGTGGTGTATTGTGGGACAGCAGAGTACACAACGTTTCATCAGGTGACAATTAAATGTGAAAGCAACAGTGTATATATACTGTATATACATAGAACCGGGACCATAGTAAGAGAACTTGGTGCCAATCTAAATTAATGTGACGTGAAAGGGGGGGGGGGGGCAGGGAGGAGGGAGGGGGGGAAGAGGGGATACTTGGAATCTCCTCTACCCCCCGGCAGCACTTCTCACGCATCCCTCTGGCGGTCCCAGATAGTTGTTGAAATTGGGGGGAGGATGTGATAGACACGTTCAGAGGGTCAGCCAGGGTTCCCATATAGTATAGACCCGCTCCGTTGAGTGATTGAGGAATGCTGTCAGTTTTCCATTAACATAACCTCCTTTAATCTCTTTCTCACAATTTGCATCGTGGGAGGGGAGATTTTCTTACAAGAGAGCGCCACTGAGCATCTTGCTGCTGTTAAAATGAAGGAGATTAATTTCCATACTGGGCGGTCAATTTCCTCTTTCGGCCTGCCCAATATGTAGGTCAGTGGATCTAAAGGGATTGTGAGGTCTGTGACCTCTTTTATTACATTTTGAATTGTGAGCCAATACTTCTGAACTTTTGGACATAGCCACTATATATGGGCCATGTCCCCTTTTTGTCCACAGGCTCTCCAACATAGATCACAGGCCAGAGGGTAGATTTGTTTCAGTCTCACTGGCGTGAGGTACCAGTGGAACATTATCTTATATATAAACCAAAAGATAGTACCAGCACTCTCTGTATCACAGCTACAGATATAAGCAAATACCAGTGTAGGGAACATGAATAATTTAATGACACTAATAATAAACTGAAAATATAGCAACAATAGCCAATACGCCAATGCAAGAATAAATATCACCATAGAGAAAATCAAAAATTAAAGGGGGTAGAGGGGAAAGAAGGAGAAGGGGAAAAAACACAAAAGAAAAGCAAAAAATCACAAAAATGGAAAAAGGAAAGCAAACTATGGGGGCGACGTTTCGAGGGGTGACCTCTTCATCTGGCCCATTCCCCCTGGTCCCAAAGGGTCCCAGAGGAACTTCCCTAAGCCTTCTCTCCCCACTGTCAAATAATCCCACACTCAGCTAATGATATAAATCAAAAGAAGTGAGGAAGAAGTGGACACCCCATCTGGCCCTGATTCCTGCATTTGAACTACGCTGGAAAGGAGGATATCATCAATACCAGACAGCATCATTACTGCTGTGATGCTGCCTTTACCATTTATATTTGCTGTGACTTCACTTCTTCTCAAATTATGCACTTCTTTTTACCAGCCTCAGTATGTCTCAAACTCTATTCATATATCTCCATCTCTCCTTTCTTCACCACTTCTCAGTTCACATGAACTCCTTTCTTACCTGCGTCCTCTGACACCACACAACTATATCCCCTGCACTAAAAAACACCCCTACAAATCCTCCTCACACATCCTCTTTCTATCCATGCTTCTCCTCCTTGCTTCTGGGGATATCTCTCCCAATCCTGGTCCCTGTCTTATTTCAACTTGCTCTCGTCCTCGCCTCCCACATGCAACTTCTACTCCTTCTGGTGTCAACCCCTCCAACCTCATACCCATCCCCTGCCACCCTCCCTCCTCTCTCCCTTTCTCCTGTGCCCTTTGGAACGCACGCTCTCTTTCTAACAAGTTCCTCTCTGTACATGACTTCTTTCTCTCTCACTCCCTGCTTCTCTTTGCTATAACTGAGACCTGGCTCACTCAGTCTGACTCTGCTCTGGAAGCTGCCCTCTCCTATGGTGGCCTTTCCTTCTCCCACACTCCGCGCCCTGATGGCAGGGGTGGAGGCGTGGGGCTCCTGCTCTCCTCTGTCTGCCGTTACCGAACCCTTCCTATTCCCCCCTCTCTTGCTTTTCCCTCCTTTGAGGCTCACACTGTCCAGATCTTCTCTCCTCTCCCTGTTCATGTGGCGGTCATCTATCGCCCACCTACCTCTACTCATCCCCCTTCTGCCTTTCTCTCTCACTTTGAATCCTGGCTCTCTTTCTTTCTCTCCTCAGACTCCCCTGTTCTTCTCCTTGGGGACTTCAATTGCCACATTGATGACCCCTCTCTCTCTTGGGCTTCCCGCTTTCTTTCTCTTACCTCTTCTTTTGGCCTTCAACAGTGGACTGCAGCCAGCACCCACAAGGATGGCCACTACTTAGACCTGGTTTTCACTAAAAACTTCTCTCTCTCTGATTTCTCCATTTCCCCTTTTCCTCTCTCTGACCATCATCTCATCTCATTCTCTTTATCTCGCTTCTCCCCTTCTCCACCTCCATCTACCGCCCGGTTCTGCAGAAACCTGCGCTCTATTCACTTACCTGACTTTGAGTCCACTTTACACTCCTCCCTCTCCTCTCTCAGCTCTGCTACAGACCCTGACAACCTGGTCAGAAAGTACAACTCTGTCTTGTCCTCGTCTCTTGATCTACATGCCCCGCTTTCTCTCTGCCGCCCTCGCCCTTCTAACCCTAGACCCTGGCTAAATTCCCACACGCGCATGCTGCATTCCTCCACTCGTTCCTCTGAACGCCTCTGGAGGAAGTCTCACACTCTCGCAGACTTCCTTCACTACAAATTTATGCTATCCTGTTTCAACTCTGCCCTCTCGCAAGCTAAACAAGCCTACTTTTCTGCACTAATCAACATGCACAAGTCTAACCCACGCCGACTGTTCTCTGTCTTTGATACTCTACTCAAACCACCCTCAGCTGCCTCTCCTTCCTCCATCTCCGCTCAGGACTTTGCTGACTATTTTAAGGAAAAGGTGGAATCCATACGGCAGAACATCCCCTCTGTTTCTTCCCCCCATCCTACACCTCTTCCTAACTCTCCTCCTGCCTTCCTTGAGTCTTTTTCAACTGTCTCAGAGGAGGATGTGTCGCTGTTGATCTCCTCTTCTCCCTCTACCACTTGCCCTCTTGACCCCATTCCCTCCCATCTCCTAAAACCTCTAGCTCCTACTATAATCCCTACGCTTACACACATTTTTAACTCCTCCCTCTGCTCTGGAACCTTTCCATCCTCCTTCAAACATGCAACAGTCATACCATTACTCAAAAACAGCAAGCTTGACCCTACCTGTCTTTCTAACTATCGACCTGTCTCCCTCCTGCCTTTTGCCTCTAAACTACTTGAACGTCTTGTATTCTCTCGCTTGCTCCATTTTCTCAACACCTATTCTCTCCTAGACCCTCTACAATCTGGCTTCCGCACTGCTCACTCCACCGAAACAGCCCTCACTAAAATAACTGACGACCTCCATGCTGCCAAAGACAGAGGTCATTACACTCTGCTCATATTACTCGACCTCTCTGCAGCATTTGACACCGTGGACCACCCTCTTCTCCTCCACATTCTCCATACTCTAGGTATTCGGAACAAAGCTCTATCCTGGATCTCATCCTACCTCTCCCATCGTACTTTTAGTGTCTCTTCTGCTAACACCTCCTCCTCCTCTATTGATCTCTCTGTGGGGGTACCCCAGGGCTCTGTCCTGGGACCTCTTCTCTTTTCTCTGTACACACTCTCTCTAGGTGACCTAATAACATCTTTTGGGTTTAATTATCACCTCTATGCCGACGACACACAAATATACTTTTCAACACCTGACCTTACACCTGCTGTACAAACCAAAGTTTCTGAATGTCTCTCTGCTATATCATCCTGGATGGCCCTCCGACGCCTTAAACTCAACATGGCTAAAACAGAGCTCCTCATACTTCCTCCCAAACCTGGCCCTACTACCTCCTTCCACATTACTGTTGGAACTACAATTATTCACCCAGTAGCCCAAGCACGCTGCCTAGGGGTCACATTCGACTCCTCTCTCACATTCGCCCCTCACATTCAAAACATTTCTAAAACTTGTCGCTTTTTCCTCCGCAATATAACTAAGATACGCCCTTTCCTCTGTTGTTCGACTGCTAAAACTCTGACTCAGGCCCTCATTCTTTCCCGTCTTGATTACTGTAACCTCCTGCTGTCCGGTCTTCCTGCCTCTCACCTGTCTCCCCTACAATCTATCCTAAATGCTGCTGCCAGAATCACTCTACTCTTTCCTAGATCTGTCTCAGCATCTCCCCTCATGAAATCCCTCTCCTGGCTTCCGATCAAATCCCGCATCTCACACTCCATTCTTCTCCTCACTTTTAAAGCTTTACATTCTTCTGCCCCTCCTTACATCTCATCCCTAATTTCTCGGTATGCACCATCCAGACTCTTGCGTTCTTCTCAAGGATGTCTTCTTTCTACCCCCTTTGTATCTAAAGCCCTCTCCCGCCTTAAACCTTTTTCACTGACTGCCCCACACCTCTGGAATGCCCTTCCCCTCAGTACCCGACTAGCACCCTCTCTATCTTTAAGACCCACCTTAAGACACACTTGCTTAAAGAAGCATATGAATAGCACTGTGGATATTCTAAACACGATACATAATGCTTGGCCCCCTGCAGACGCACTTACCAGAACTCCCTCCTACTGTCTCTGTACGTTCTCCCTACCTACCAATTAGACTGTAAGCTCCTCGGGGCAGGGACTCCTCTTCCAAAATGTTACTTTTATGTCTAAAGCACTTATTCCCATGATCTGTTATTTATATTATCTGTTATTTATTTGATTACCACATGTATTACTACTGTGAAGCGCTATGTACACTAATGGCGCTATATAAATAAAGACATACAATACAATACAATATAAATCTAAAGTCTAAAGAGGGCAAATCACATAAGCAGATATCAAATATCAAACAATAAATGTAGATACAAGAATATTGTAAAAGACACAGAACATATGCAGATATCAGATGTCAATCAGTGAACAAGTATAAGCAAACCCTCTTCCTGGTGCGCTGTCGAGTGCTTATCTTATATATGTTTTCTTTGATATTGGTGCATACAGAAGTTCCTGATGCCACGTCCCATATATCTTCCCAGTCCTCATTGTCTATTTCCATATTTAGTTCCGCTGCCCATTTGAGCATGTAATCATGTGTAGCGGGACTTGCTTGTTTTTCCAGAACAGCGTAGATTTGTGATATAAGGCCTTTTTGGTGTGTGTCCTCCTGGCACAGTTTTTCAAACCTTGTGAGAGGTGGGAATTCTAATGTGGGGGACAGTTTTTGTAGGAAATGTCTAATTTGGAGGAATTTGAATGTGTCCAAGTCAGGAGCTTCGAATTTGTTACGTAATTCTTGGAAGCTCAGGAACTTCTTGTCGCTTAGCAGGTCGCCCACCGCTCTGATTCCTTTATTTGAGTATTTTTCAAATTGTTTAGTCTCACATTCTGGAGGGAACTCTGGGTTATTGTATAGTGGAGTGAGTTGTGAGCAAGGGGCCGAAAGCTTGAATTTGTTTTTAGTCTTTAGCCATATATTCCATGTGTGGCCCATAGCTCCTAGTTCGAATCTGCCGACCCCCTTGTCGCTTCTGTCCGTTGCCCATAGGCTCGCTTGCAGAGAAGGCGTTTTGGCATAGTGAGACTCGATTGTTGTATTGTATTTTAATATTTATTGGGGGTGGTGGGTTGGGTTACGGGGGTTGTTGCCCCGGGGTGGGTGGTTATGCCTCTTGGGTGGGTAGTGAAAGGGATTAACCCTGTCATTACCTTAGTGTAGGAAACGCTAAGGTAATAATGGGTAACCCCTCCCCCCTCCCCCGCAACCTTCCCGGTAGGCCTAACCACCCACCCTGGGGAAACTACCCCCTTCACCCATCCCCTCTAGCCCCAACAAACCAGGTACTCTAGTTTAACACCATCATTAACTTAGCGGCTAGTCGCTACGGTAATGGAGCTGTTTAATTTTATTTTAATAACACAGAGATGAACCGCATTAATTTCAGCCCCAGGGACCCCCTGCTTCCTGAGTTACAGGCCATGGTAGGGGGTGCCGGTATCTCCCTGCATTGTTTAAATCTCCCACATCACATGACCGGGACATTTAAACATGGCCGAGATACCGGCACCCCATACCAGGGCCTCTAACTCGGGATACAGGGGTCTCCAGGACTGAAATTAATGCGGTTCAGCTACAAAGAACTTCTGTTTCAATACTGAAATAAAAACAGTGCGATCGCCTGTAAGAGCTGGGCAGGGAGATACAGCTCTCTCTGTGCAGCTCTTACAGACTGGAAGCAAATCGCACGGGCAGATCCTATAAAAAGACAGAGCTAAAATCACGACTACCTCCTCGAGCAGTTTTAGCATTTTCCTACCGAACAGTATCTGACTTGCGATAACTGTTTCTGAATACCGCGATAACACAAATGTCAGACCAGCCGGTAAGAACTTGCCAAACTGTTCGATATGGCAGTGATCTTATTGAAGCTACATGAATAGACCCCTATAAGTGCAATAATACGTAATTAAGGAGAAAAACACTGTATACGTGGAAAAAATATTAATATCATGCATAACACTACCATTTTATATACAGGCATACCCCGGTTTAAGGACACTCACTTTATGTACACTCGCGAGTAAGGACATATCGCCCAATAGGCAAACGGCAGCTCGCGCATGCGCCTGTCAGCACGTCCTGAACAGCAATACCGGCTCCCTACCTGTACCGAAGCTGTGCGCAAGCGGGGAGACTATAGAGCCTGTTACAAATGCGTTATTTACATCAGTTATGCACGTATATAACGATTGCAGTACAGTACATGCATTAATAAGGGGAAAAAGGTAGTGCTTCACTTTAAGTACATTTTCGCTTTACATACATGCTCTGGTCCCATTGCGTACGTTAATGCGGGGTATGCCTGTACATAAACATTATTTTATAAACAACAACTGATATCTTTTTTTAAATACGTTTTTACCAATAAGTAAATGCAATGACTTATCACAGCAAATGTCTTAAAAAGTAATACATTCTTTAAGGTATATATCAACACAAGTAATACATTGTACTTAATAGTACTGTAATTGACAAGGTGTCGCCTATAAAAGGTATTTGTGAAGATGTATAGTATTACCTTTGTTTTAGGATTACTCGTTCTTTGCAAAATTATTTTAATTAACTTAAATCGATGGATCTCTAGAAAAAATATGTCATTTTTTTTAGAATAAATACATAAATATTTTATTGGGAATCAATATTTTTCTACTAAGTACAATGTTGTGTTGTGTTGATATATACAGTACCTTATATAATGTATTACTTTTTATAACACATTTGCTGTGATAAGCCATTGTTTTTGCTTTTGGTTAAAACTTATTTAATAACATACAGCAGGCATTTTTTTTTTACAAATACATTTTATATAAACCATAGTGTTATGCATGCTAATGATATTTTTTCACACATACAGTGGTTTTTCTCCTTAATCACGTATTATTGCATTTATTATCCCTTTCAGATATATCTTTAATTTATTGGGCCACCGTAGTGCACTACCTCCTGCATTCCACTACCTCCTGTGTTCCACTACCTCCTGCGTTCCACTACTGCGTTCAACTACCTCCTGCGTTCGACTACTGCGTTTCACTACCTCCTGCGTTTCACTACCTCCTGCGTTTCACTACCTCCTGCATTCCACTACCTCCTGCGTTCCACTACCTCCTGCGGTCCACTACCTCCTGCGTTCCACTACCGCCTGCGTTTCACTACCTCCTGCGTTCCACTACCTCCTGCATTCCACTACCTCCTGCGTTCCACTACCTCCTGCGTTCCACTACCTCCTGCGTTCCACTACCTCCTGCGTTCGACTACTGCGTTTCACTACCTCCTGCGTTTCACTACCTCCTGCGTTTCACTACCTCCTGCGTTCCACTACCTCCTGCATTCCACTACCTCCTGCATTCCACTACCTCCTGCGTTTCACTACCTCCTGCGTTCCACTACCTCCTGCCTTCCACTACCTCCTGCGTTCCATTACCTCCTGCGTTCCACTACCTCCTGCGTTCCATTACCTCCTGCGTTCCACTGCCTCCTGCGTTCCATTACCTCCTGCGTTCCATTACCTCCTGCGTTTCACTACCTCCTGCGTTCCACTACCTCCTGCGTTCCACTACCTCCTGCGTTCCACTACTGCATTTCCCTACCTCCTGCGTTCCACTACCTCCTGCGTTCCACTACCTCCTGCGTTCCACTACCTCCTGCGTTCCACTACCTCCTGCGTTCCACTACCTCCTGCGTTCCACTACCTCCTGCGTTCCACTACCTCCTGCGTTCCACTACCTCCTGCGTTCCACTACCTCCTGCGTTCCACTACCTCCTGCGTTCCACTACCTCCTGCGTTCCACTACCTCCTGCGTTCCACTACCTCCTGCGTTCCACTACCTCCTGCGTTCCACTACCTCCTGCGTTCCACTGCTGCACCACAAGCTATTGAACATGTCACTACGCACTTACCGTTGCATTTCACACGTGATCTCTGGTGCAACAGCAACTGTTAGTGGTATTGGTGGTAGCGCCAGTGAAGAAGGTGAAGATGATCATAAATAATGCTAGTAGGCAATCCCGCTGGGAGCCGTAGGCAATCCTCCTAGAACAGTGAAAAACAAGTGACTCTGACTTGCCTATATATTCGACATTTCTACGTACAACATACACCTCCAACACCATCATTGTTATCAGCTTCCCATACTGTTATTAGGCAACAGTAGCAAATGCGACTTCATTTGTCGTTGTCGTCATCGTCGTCGTCATCATCAGTGCATGACCCTAACACTGGTAGTAAAAGTGGAAAGTGGGGGGGGGAGGCAAGAAAATGTTATCAGCCTCAGAAATAGCGTCACACAATGTTATGTGTTATAGGTACTCCCATGACTACTAATTTCCCTGCCTAACACAAGTCCTGGTACCAGTGCAGGCAGTGTTAGGGTTAATCTATGCCCTTGCTGCAGTAAACAGCTCCCTAAAGTGACAGAGGGGGGGGGGAATTAAGGTATAGCTACTGCCCACTGGCGGGGCTAAGACCAGGGATCCTCCTCTTGTAACAAAAAGGGGCTGCAGCCTCAATTTAGTGGTGTGTCTCTCTCACTCTTCAGTGAGAGAAGAGTGTTCTATCCTCTCCCCTCATGGGTTGTGGGTGTGTGAGTTCTATGCTGAGCCAGGTAGCTGGTTTCAGGCCTTCCCTCCCGCAGGGAGGGGGGGGAGGGGTTACAGTTACACAACAGAAAGCTTGCAAGGTGGAGGAGAATGATGATGATAATGAAGAAGAATGTGTTAGTGGTGGTGGTGCTGGTAGGGGCAGCAGAGATAGCTCAAGTAGGGGGAGGAGCAGAGCAGAATACCGCTTAGGTCAGCAGTGAGTTCAGTACAGCTGTGTCTTTAAAGCAGCAATACAGGTTGCAGTTTCGTTTTTCTTTTTTACTTACAGTATAGGATTGAATTTTTATTTTTTGGCTATAATATGGAAGCAGGGGGTCTCTGCAGCTGAACTGCGTTCATTTCAGCTCCCTGGTATCCTCCGTAGGGGGTGCCAGTATCTCCTTTGTGTTTTAATGTCCCTCACCACAAAGGCCAATAGGAAACCGCAAGGGGTGACGGTACGGCTTCTTATTGGCATGCAAGACGTGGGACATTTAAGCCGCCATTATGTTAGCCCCAACATGCCCCTTTGGATCTGCTACCTGCAGAGATACCTTCACACTCTACACAGGTAACTATCTCGGGAAGCACGGGGAGCTGAAATTAACACAGTTCAGCTGCAGAGACCCCCTGCTTCCATACTATAGCCCAAAAATAAAAATTAAATAAATAAACTGCAACATGTAGTGCTGCTTTAAGTCAGGGCAGACAGTCTCACCATGTTTCTTTAATTGTTCTAAAAAGGAGTTGATTTTGTTTACAGAGGGTGAGGGTGCAGTCCCAGTTGTTTGAGCTGCCCCACTCTGAGGCCAGGGAAAGCGGGCACTCATTGTGGGTACCACTTATAGGAAACATGATGCATCATCATAAGGCTGCATTGCACATAACTGAGACGGGCACAAGAAGTAGCACAGTTGTGAGGAGGGATGACTCCATTCCTGGTAGTCGATCCAGTAACTCAGAGGTTGGTGGAGGTGGTGGTCATCATTATCAAGTTGTCCTTGATGATGATGATGATGATGATGATGATGATGATGATGATGATGATGATGAAGAAGATGAAGTGGCTGTGGGAGCTGCTTCAGTAGCTGCTAGCAGTGGGCAGCATACTGCAGGTGTGGGAGAAAGGAACCTTCTGGCATGATTTGCGAAGGAACGGCACATTTTGCTGTGACAAACAATAAAACATACTGACTATATTAATATTATTTATTTATCTAAATAATAGGTTTCCCTTGGGCAGCAGTAAGTACTTTCAAATGTATAAACATTTGCGTCAATGGATTATTACAAATGAACTTATATATCAAACAGAGATGCACCACTATAATCCCGACCTGATGGGTCTAATTTTCTTGGGAATATTTCTGTGCATAGAAATAATGAGCTATTGGTTCTTGGTGACTTCAACCTCAATTGGTTTGACCCTAAAAATAACAAAATCTGTACTCAGTTCAAATCACTACATTTAACGATACTAATTTCTCAGCCTACTTGATCAAATCTAAAATCTTGTAATCACTCACTGATAGATAGGATCTTATCCTCCTGTCCCAACAGAATCCAATTCCCTGGTATTTGACCTGATACTACCATGCAATAGTGTATTGTGCACGTAAAATCGAACTAATAAAATCCAGCCCCAAAGTCCTATTCACTGGAACATGTAGAAACTTTAACCTTGAATAATTTGGTCCCGGACCTTGATTTTAACTTAGGTAAAATAGAACAAATGGTGGTCACTGCTCTCCGATCATAGGAACAAACCAAGCGCAATTAATTAAAAAAAAATGTTTATTAAATCAAAATAGACATCCACAGAACAAAAAAAGGGTTCCTCTGACGCGTTTCAAAGAGAGTATTCTTTGATAAAGTCCCTTTGCGGGGACGAAACGCGTCAGAGGAAACCTTTTTTTGTTCTGTGGATGTCTATTTTGATTTAATAAACATTTTTCATTTTTTATTAATTGCGCTTGGTTTGTTCCTATGATCGGAGAGCAGTGACCGCCATTTTTTCAATTTGACCTACTTCAACACACCGGCTGGAGCTCGCCGATTCAGCGGTACTTGGGCTTTCGATTCACCATATCAGCGTACTGGGCGGACATAGAGATCATCTCGTGAGTACTTGCCAGCTGATTTTTTACTGTGTGGGACACAGGTTGTTGTGAGGGAAGCTTATTTGAGCTTTGGCGTTCTTTCGTGGGACGCGCTCTACGGCGTGTCCAAGAGCACTCCGGTTTAGCTCATTGCTTGTTAGCCCCCACCCTAGCTAGTCCACTTACACACTATAATCTACAGAAGCCTGCAACTGCATTACAAGCCTTGTACACGCTGTCACAACTGATCGGAACAGAGAAGATACATTGTTGCTTTTTGTTATTTGTTATTGTTACTGTTAGAGCCCCAGAGTTTCGAGGTTCATCCCTCGTTTTTTCTACTTGATTTTAACTTGACTATTTCCAGTCAGACTTTTTAAAACTCTGTGAATCCGTCCGCGGGGGCCAATCTTCCCTGGGTTACATCCAATCTTATTGAGCATTACCACTTTAGCGATGCCTTGATGAATAGATACAAATGAACTGGCCCTACTCAAGATCTCGAAAAAAAATATAGATCCAGGCGGAAATACATGCACAAGGCAAACTACTCTGGCAAGTTTTTATCAAAACACTAAATCCTGCTGTGTCATCAATAATATATTTGAGTCCTGTAACTGCCAAGAACCTTCCAGTATCAAAAAGGATAAGCAATTTTGTGTGACCACTCGGCCTTTGCCAACACATTCAATTAAGACTTTGTGGGGTGTGCTACTCCTTATTATCCAGACTGAGCACACTCCTATATCAGTACCCCTCCTAACTGTGCTAATGAATTTCAGTGTATCAGCCCGAGATCAGTGAGGAGTTGAAAATGTGTAATTATTGGGGATTTCTACATCAGCTCCTTACTTTTGTTAAACAATAATCCCCTTTTATATACTGTAACTTCACTAGTGAGGAATGTCGTGGTAGGAAGCAATCATTCTGGTATTACAGTATATGAACCCTTACTCCAACCGGTTTCCACAATAATTGCTGAAACCTCAGGTACATACATTGAGATAAAAAGCTCATACTGTTTCAAACTTTCAAAACAATATCCTTCATATCAAAGGACATTACTCACTAAAATGTACCCCTTTCCAGCTGTACCCGAGGGAGGACATTGTAAAAAAAAACCTCTAAGGAAGCAATTTAGGGAAGTATTTGATTCTTAACTGTGTACACAAAGATACATACAAAAAGTTGAACTAATAAGGACAAATAGCTACTGCCAAGCCCACCCTAATCTTGCAGTAACAGATGACGTGTGCAGGTCAAACATTTGCTCACGCACATAGACAAGGTATTAGCTGCAACACAAAGAGTAAGAAAAAACGTGATTATTATTTTGAGTGCAGTAAAGGATTTGACACCGTGTCCTGGAAATTTTCTAAATAGTTGAATCATAAACGTTACAAGTATAAATCGTAAAATGCATCCAAATATTCTGCTAATAAAGAGAAAGTATTGGTGCTTTGCCTGATTGCAGGAGACACTTGCCGTAAAAGAAGTGTTTCTTGGACCCAATTTTCAAGAGCTTTTTGTATGCTATGAGAAAAAAAAGCAAGTGACCCTATTGAATATGAGCTGAAGGGGTATCCTTTGAAGATGGTGAACATGATTGGATTCCTAGTATCAGCTGTCCCGGTGACCTTGAGCAACTCACTTATAAACCCTTCAGAACAGGGACTCATTGTGCCTGGAAAATTGTATGTACGCCTCTGCATGTACTGTCAGCATTGTGTAAGAATCCAATATCACTACTAGAATATAAATTCATTTTTCTTTCATGATAAGTGAAAGTGTATAGAATAAAAGACAAAAAGCCCTAGTGCTGTATCCAACTTGACATACCGTATTATATAGTTAAATACTTATCTGTCTATCTTCTCAGAAGCAAGGGTCATTTAATTCAATTCTTTGGCCAACGTATTTTAAGGAAAGATGAAAAAATAGGCAGCGCACTTCCAACAAACCAGGAGGAGGCGTAGGGGTTAAAAAACGAAGATTCCTTTATTCCATAACAGGATCACACAGACGACCCCCAGACATGTCCAGCAGCACCACACCTACGCGTTTCGGGCCGTATGCCCTTTATCAAGGTGTATACCCTCACTAATGGAGGGAGAACTGTCTTAATAGGTCATTCACATTAGCAAGAACTGCCATTTGAAAGGTGAGATGGGAGAGCTTGGAATCAGGGAGGAGGGGTCCAAATTGTTTTACTAATTGAAATGTACAAACACACACAGACCCTGTAAGCTCAGAACCCAAATATATGTGTGTCAAGATGAGTGCTACTAGGATTTTGACCCCATGCATAGAGCAAAGACAAAAGGGCCTAGTGCTACATCTAACGTGACAAATTATATAGGTAAATACTTATCTGTTTATCTGCTCATAAGCAAGGGTTGTTTAGTTCAATTCTATGGCCAATGTATTTTAGCCAAATATGGCTAATTGTGCTTTTGCCTATTCAAAAGCAAACAAAATACTGTATATTTGAATGGGCAAAAGTGCTATTAGCCATTAGTATCCAGTTAAACAGCTGGCTGTTCTAGCCCTTAGTATACTAGACCACCTTCAGCTAATCCATTAGTATATTGATGCCAAAGTGTGAGAACCAGGGGGCCAATGTACCTAATTATCCGTTTGTGGTGTCATGAAGGCAAGACGTCAATTTCTCCACATACGCTATGTCCCAAATTTTACTACATACATTTGGGAAGGATGGAGACGAAAGAAGCCTGTTTCCAATATCTTGCGATAGAGCAGCACTTGGCGTTTAAAATAGGAGTTATTAGCCTTGATTTTAGGCAAGTTGTCAAGTGGATTCCCTAGCAGTGTACAGAGAGGGTCTTGGGAAATATTTGTTAAATGTTGTCTTGACCAAGACAACTACTGCATTCCAATGGGGTTTCAATTTTGGCCATTCCCACTATACAGTATGTGGAAAATGGATCCCAGGCTGTTTCATTAACGCCAGCAGGAGGTGGGTATATCTTAGTGGAATGGAGTTAAACAAGGTTGAAATACCACCGGTATATGATTTTAGATATGTTTTCCTTAACGGTGACACAAGCTGAATTTTTAGATGCTGATTCCCATATATCTTGCCAGACTTCGAGGTTTAGTGTGGTGTTCAGATCTTTCTCCCAAGCGCAGCATGTATCTATAATTTATAGGCCAGTTATTGTGGGCACTAAAATCTGGCATAGTGTTGAAGTAACCCCTTCAGAAAGTGATCGCGAAAGGTACCACAATTAAAATGGAGAAAAGTGGCAGAGCGTCTCAGGTTTGTAGGGGTCTAGATAACGTTTCTATTTTGTAAAAATCATAACATTTCTGAGGCTGTGAGTCTGTATAACCAGTAATGCAAAATATGCCCCTTTTTCAGTCGCAAAAAGAGCCTCATTTGTAACGGTTTGCAGATGATTCGCCAGGTGTTAAGTCGATGGGCATTGTAATTTCGTTTAATATGCTAATGATAATCTAAAACTCCTAGATACGCTTAATGTAGAGACTATAAATAGGGAGACACACCACATATTGCTCACTGTCTGGCGACATGCCACTGAAAGCTTACTAATTTGTTGACATTGTTAGCTCTTTGAGGTTTGGTAAAACATTTTACAGGGAATCAGATTTTCGTAGAGAGAAAAAACACTACAAATGTAGCGAATGCATTGGGACAGTTTTGCGCGTGACAAAATAACTCCATAAACTCAGGTCTGCATAATTCCGTCTTTCAATTAAACCAGCAATTCTAATTGCAAGGATTGCTGGTAGAATCCAGTCATACCACCAATTCAAATCCAACGTAACTTCACAAGAGTAGTTATGTCACAGCATATCAATTCCCTCCTGCCCCCTTACTGTCATGTAGAATTGCGGGAGTATATTGCTCATAAAAAATGGCCAGTGGCCATACTGTATGTCCATCAGTCCGCACTCCCACCCCATGGAACTGCAGATGGAACATTAACTTGTATGTTTGACAGCCCAAGTTCTAAAGCTCGGAGACACCCCACCTTTTTTTTTTTCCAGGGACTCATTTGGAATGCAAAAATGCAAATGTACAATTGCTGCTGTACCCTTTAATGGGACCTGAGTCTTTCCGTGGTCCCTAACAAAACCATAATGGTTTAATAGTCTATAATATTTTCAATTGTGACTTTTGCAGCTAGACTTTTACATTTGCAAATCTATTTTTTCACTTTCTTGTACCTCCAGAAAATCATTCGCCAGTACTGCAGTATTAAACACGCATGCATGATCCTCTACATAAATATGTTTCCCGTCGTTATTTATTTTTTTAAACTTCTTCATATGCTCGATAACCCTCATGTCCATTTTCTTCTGTCCTTTTCTTACTTAGCAAGCACTAAAATAATAGCATCACTTTTTTTCCACTGCATCTTACAGCCACGTTCATGCAAGCATGCGTTAAACATCTGCTGTCTTTGTAAGTTTCCCATTATACCACTTAGATTGTAAGCTCTCCGGGGAAGGGATTTCCTTTCCTATTGTCTGATCTTATTTGTTGCATTTATTGTATTATAATTCCCTGTACTGCATTGTCTCTCTTGTAAAGCGCAAAGTGCAGCTGTGGGCGCTATATAAATAAAGATTACATACATACATACATATACATACATACATATAAAAACTATGAATACAGTACCTAATGCTTAGTTGCTGGTCCATCCAAGTGTGTTCAATTCATAATGATTTAGCTGCATTATAGCTGAGTGCATTTTTCATGGCTGTTAATAATAAAATAGCTATAGCTTCTGCTACGCTGGTGGAACTGGCTATATACTATATATTTTGATTATGGATGATCGGACGTAAGTATAGAGGGCAGCAGCTCCGCTATGCTGTATGTGGTCTGTGAAATGAAGACCTTGGAAACTGACAACGTACAGAAGGAGCCAATCGGCAGACATTTACAAGGGTATCTCGCAACTACTGTCACCAAGGACCACCAACAGGCCAGGTTTCCCTGCTTCAGCACAGGTGGCTCAATCAGTCCCTGCTTCAGCACAGGTGGCTCAGTCTTCGACCCTCAAGAAGTGGTATATAACTAATATCCGACCTGTTGGTGGCCCTTGAGGACTGGAGTTGCCAACTAGATAGGCCCATTTTTTGGTGGATTTGGTTCCGCCTCGGATCAGCTGGTTCCTTTGGTCTGCGGATCAGTCTCAAAAATGGCGATTTGCCTTTTGCGGCCTTTTTTTTTTTTACACCGACAATTTATCCGCGGATTTTAAGAATCCAATCCGCGGACGAATTGTCGGTGTAAAAAAAAAAAATTCCTAACGGGTTGCGGAATCCGCGGTTGGATTGTTCAAATCCACCAGCGGGATTGTATCCAATGGCGGTTTTGGATGAACCCGCGCGGATCGAAACTGTAACAATCCGTTGGCGGATTTGACACGGCGGAACGGATTTTGAATGTCAGACTCGGGAAACTCCAGGAAACGGATTTTGCCTGGTTCGACCCATCTGTATTGCCCACCCCTGCCCTAACGTGCTCAGTACTGCTGAGTGAGGGCTTCAGTACATTGCTTTGGCAGAATACATTTTCAGTGCTCTCATACAGCACAGAGCAACATAGAAAGCTGTACAATGACAATCAATAACTGTTACTACTGTAGGTGAATGTAACAGGATTTGGTTAACAATTTTGCCGATGTAAACCACTGTAAATCCAGATCTGCGTGTCCTATGTGGTGGTCAGAAGAGTGATACAAGAGGAGGAGGAGGAACAGCCGGTGCTGGTGTCTGCCTGTTTAACTCCTTTGCTGCCAAAGGGGTCAGAAACACATTGCTTTGTACAGTGGCCACGCAGTGCACTTGAAGAAGAAAACTATGAGAGTTTGCAATCGCTCTACACTATAATTTAATATATGATGTTGGTCTGATTAAATGTGCTACGGCGGATCTGCTTTTTTCCAGGATCAATACGGCTACTCGAAGCTTGAACTCAATTATTACTACTGTACATATATGTAGAGGGGTACCCCCTGGCTACTGTTCTACCCAATGGGCTGGCAGTAAACCCTGGTACTATCAGTCCTCCAGTAGTTGGTATGGGGTTTTCCCCTTCACCTTTGTTACTGCACTTGAGTGACAGCAGAGAGTGGCACATCCTTTTGTAGCTGAGATAACGGGGTGCCCGCCTTCTGGCTGTACTTAAGGGCAGGACTGCCCTAAATTTGGAGGTTGTTCCTTCCTCTTGAGGAAGGAAGGTCACACGACTGGGAGCCTGCGATTGGGGCCTACCCATCTTCCCTCCGCTAGGGAGGTGGGGAAGGGCTAGGACGGCTGCGGGTGCCTTTGGTCTTTAGTGATGGTCCAGGGACCATCTTCAGTGATAACTGATCCAAGACACTGTATCCGGCAGAAGACTGCTGAGTACCTGTTGTGTTACCGCAGACTGTAGTATTAAACCGTTCCAGTTTGCAATATACCTCCGGCCTGGTGTGTGATCTAACTGGGGGAAGACGTACAAGTTCTACCGCGGGAGATCATCTCCATCTCCCTGGAGCCTACGGCAGGTTGGGGCGCTGCACTGCTAAGTATTATGCAGGGTATGAGCCCCAGAAGTCTGTTCCTGTGTCCCCAAGTCATGGCGGACGACTCGGCCCTCGTGTTGCCAACAGGTATTTGCACCACACACCCCGTAATGGCCCCTATCTGCGATTGGGGGGGGGGGGGGGTGGCGGGAAACACCGTTACATATACTTTGTGAACTCCCCAAACAGTGCATTTAGCAATTAATTAATTCTGCAAAGTAATATCACCTACTTGATTGGGATCCTGCTAGTTTGAGGATTCTCCTTACCTAATGTTAGCAATTGGCAAAGCTGATCAGCACACAAAAACAAGAGTGTGGAGCAACTACTGCCCCTGCAGGGGAAACCAATCAACACACTTTTAATGGCTTTAATCATCGGACCCCAACTAAGGGTAGAGCCTCAGAGGTCCGTTAAATCTGGGCTACTAACGTGACATTATCTAGATAGGTAATGCCCGTTATTTTTCCTCAGTTTAATGAGTATCCACAAAACTAATGATATGCAAAACAATGGCTTTTTCGGCAAACTAGCATCGTTACGTTCGCTGTATTAACGGGGATTTTGTTGCGCAGAAACACGATAAACAAAACACTGCACATGCGCACTGGCAAAGCCATAATGTCCGTTCCAATTAATGCACGTCCTTTACTGACGCGTTACTAAGGCGCCCAGTGAGCATAATATTCCTGGCAGTTCTGCTTCAAAAAAGAAGAGATGACTTTGTGTGGATAGTTTTTTGCTATTTTCTCTGTTAGTTTGTTCTTCATTTATTTTATGTGATTAAAATTTTTGCTCCCATCTTTTGCCTCTCGGTAATTATTGTTATAATATGGAAAAAACATTATTGAACGCCCATACGTATTATAGCATGTTCGTTTATTACATGAATATCATGACATTATCAGATGCATCTCTTGATGTGTTTCAGACATTTATATGCTCCATAATATATATATATATATATATATATATATATATATATATATATATATATATATATATATATATATATATATATAAATCTTTAGACAGAAAAAGAGAGAGAGCGCACGCCCCATAGCATAATACTGCATAAAATTTATTAAAACAAGGAAAGGGGATGGGGGGTGGGGGGGGGGGTAGGAATCGCACTCACAGGATGCAAATAGTTAAAAGGCAATTTGTGATTATATCACCACTATCCGGTTCTGGATACTGGAACACGTCTCCGTGGACTCCTTCAGGGCTGACAGACACGATCACTAGGAACCAGATGTTAAAGGCTCCGTTCGCTCTCTGTACAGAGTCCAAAACTCCAGCTCACACTTTCAATGGCCGCCGATCGTATTCCCGCGCTTGGTGTAGGCTGCTGCGCGTGCGCGTCGTCGTCGTGATGACGTGATCGCGCTCTCAGTACCCTAACGCGTTTCGTCACCTGACCGGTAACTTTCTCAAAGGGCTGAGAAAGTTACTTTCTCTCAGCCCTTTGAGAAAGTTACCGGTCAGGTGACGAAACGCGTTAGGGTACTGAGAGCGCGATCACGTCATCACGACGACGCCGCGCACGCGTAGCAGCCTACACCAAGCGCGGGAATACGATCGGCGGCCATTGAAAGTGTGAGCTGGAGTTTTGGACTCTGTACAGAGAGCGAACGGAGCCTTTAACATCTGGTCCCTGGTGATCGTGTCTGGTAGCCCTGAGGGAGTCCACGGAGACGTGTTCCAGTATCCAGAACCGGATGGTGGTGATATAATCACAAATTGCCTTTTAACTATTTGCATCCTGTGAGTGCGATTCCTACCCCCCCCCCCACCCCCCATCCCCTTTCCTTGTTTTAATAAATTTTATGTAGTATTATGCTATGGGGCGTGCGCTCTCTCTCTTTTTCTGTCTGTAGATATCTGTGGAGTTGGTTTACCCCGTGTGAGAGCAGCCTAAAGACCCCTTTCAACATCAGAAACCTCATCATTATGAACTAATTATTGAAGGACTGGTTGGAGTTTTTTGATTTTAGATTTTTGTGTCTTTCTTTTTCTCTTTTTTTTTTTTTTTTTAGCATGTTTATGCACTGTTTTGTTTACTTTTATTGGTTGTGTTATAATAGAATGCACTAAGGTCACATTAGTTTAAGAGATATAATAATATTTTCAAACATTATTCACTTTACACAACTCTTTATTTATTAATTATAGTTATATTCAATTTATCATATCACAGTTATATTATTATTTTTTGGCGCCACACTTTTTTGTGTTTTATATATAAATCTTTGTATGACACATGTTATGAAAGGGTTAAGTCCTATTATGTTCAATCATGTGGGTACCACTTTAGACCCGCCCTTTTTGCTTGTCGGCTGTTCCCAGAAATAACACTATGATGATCATGGTCTGGATGTAAGTAACCGCAGGTTTGGCTGGGACCTAATTATCACCGCGTGATTTCCATGCACTAACATTAATGGAAGTTTGCCGATATGTGATGTTAGGCTGATTAGCATATGACAGCTGCACAAATGTTTATATTTATCTGCTTAACGCGAGGGTAATCGTAACGCTAATCCCCCTTGTGGATATGCGTGACAACTATCGATGCGTTAAATGGGGGTAACGTAACAATAACAGATTTAACCTCTGAGGATCTCCCCCTTAGTGACATTTAGGGGTTCTAGATCAAAAATGATATTTCAATGGAAAAGTACATTATCAGTGAGATACTATTGCAGCCCATGAGACCAATGATGCTAAAATCAGTGAGGCTGGCTTATATTATTGTAATAGTATACCAATTCACATCGATTTTCTAACAGGGGTAGACTGCCCAGGGGGCAGGGGGTAAATTGACACCCCGGACCGGTCAGATTTAAAAAAATTTGGGCCAGCATAGGCAGGAGAAAAGCTGTGTGTGCACACTGTAGATTCGAGCCAGCAGGTGGTGCTGCAGAGCCCAGCAGCTGCTGTCCCGGGCTGCCTGCAGTGTGTTGCTGGTAATGGTAAGGGTGTGTGTATGTGGAGCATACAGTAGATAATTTCATAGTCACAGTTACATAGTAGATGAGGTTGAAAAAAGAGTTTCATCCATCAAGTTCAACCTATGCTAAATTTGTGTGTGTGTGTATATGATGACTGCATGTGTGGTGTGTTTGTGTGTGTGTATATAATGCATGTATACAACAAAAAACAGACAAAGGTGCCCAAAGCTACATCCAATGTGACAAAAATACACAGTGTAATACCTATATATTCTCTTGAAAAAAGGGTCATCTAGTTTAACCCTTTGGCCAAAGCGTCTTAAGCCTGCTGCCACTTTCAAGGCATGACCGTTAGCCGGTCCTACTGTAACACTCCCTGGGTTAAAATTCTTATTAACCTGTATAATTACAGGAAGAATGATCACATTGGATCTGTCGTAACCTGGCAAAATGAAACTGACCTGCCAACTTGGAAAGTGGGGAGGGGCAAGCTTAAACCTTGGGGAGAGGGGCCACTACCCTCCCAAATGCAGCGGAGACCAGCTGCACATAGTTAATAAACACACAGATACCCAACAAGCTCTGAGAAACCCCTACCATTACCACACAATATATATATGTATACTGCACCGACACACTTTATTCGAGCAAATACCCAGTATGTACCTGGCAGATACCTGGAATGCGCCGCTCCTCACCTCTGACAAGCCCCGTTGCATTTGCCTTCCCAGCCTGGGTTCATGCCTGGCTGACGGGCGGCTGATCTGTTAAATGATAATGATTAGGATTTAATAGGCTGCAATGCTTCGCGTGTCTACCAGATGGCATAAATTCATGAATTGTAATGCAGTATATATATATATACTGTGCAGTATTGCAGCCAGCGGGAATAAAATGCTTCAATCCCTGCCTGGAAAATACCTCAATGCACTCGGGCAGAAAACAGTCACAAACCTCAATACACCCGGGTATACCCGAATTCGTGGGACTAGCCGAGCTCGAATAAAGTGTGTCGCCAGTGTATAAGTGTCAAAAGGAGTGTTAGTGGGCGTGGCTAAATGTATACAACAAAAAACAGACAAAGATGGCCAAAGCTACTTCCAATGTGACAAAAATAAACAGTGTAATACCTATATATTCTCTTGAAAAAAGGGTCATCTAGTTTAATCCTTTGGCCAAAGCGTCTTAAGCCTGCTGCCACTTTCAAGGCATGACCGTAGCGGGTCCTAACACTCCCAGGCAGTCTAATAGGAACTCTTCTGCTCGTGCTCCAGTCACATGGTTCCCCAGCTCACACTGCTATGGAGTCCTGCAGCTCCCGTGCCGGCTGAACACACACTGCTGATGCTGTCACCGCCACAGGACCTCTGCTGACCTGCCTATATGTCGCCGCCGTCTTCCTCATGGGTCTTCCTTGCCTTCCGTCGCTGACAGCAGGTAAGTGAGGATGTATTTTTCAGCTACCCTGACATTACCCGACGCCGGGTATTACCCGGCGCCGGGCCCACTTCTCAGTTGCCGGGTCCGGGTCATGTCCGGGTAGCTGAAAACCTGCCGGGTAACACCGGGTACCGGGTAATTCCAGGTACTCGGTACATCACTAGTGTGCGTATATGATGTATGGATGGTGTGTGTATGATGCAAGGACTCCCACTGTGTTAATCCTACCGGGCCGCAACAGTCTGGAAGAGTTACGCAGTGAGAGCAGTCAGAAGCAATCCCTCTCTCCACGCATCTCTAACAGGCGATCACGCTGCTTTTATTGTATTTTAATTGCATATTATTGAAGTGTACTGGATAGTATTGGAGTCTCTGGAGCTGAACCGCGTTAATTTCAGGTCCATGGACCGACCTGCTTCCCGAGATACAGGCCCCAGTTTGAGGTACCGGTATCTCCTGCATGTTTAAAGGTCCCGGTCATGTGATGTGGTAGAATTAAAGCTGCAGGAGATACCGCCACCCCATACTGAGAACTGTATATTCGGAAGCAAGGGTCCTCGGGGCAGAAATGAATGCGGTTCCGTTCCGGAGACCCCTGCTTCAATACCATGTAATAAAAATAATAATAAAAGTAGCTTTATTACCTTAGTGGTTAACTGTAATGAAGGGGTTAAACTGATGTACTTGGTTTGTTGCGGGTACAGGGGATGGGTGAAGGGAGTAGTTGCCCCAGGGTGGGTGGTTAGGCCTACCGGAAGTGTTGCGGGAGGGGTTAACCCCTTCATTACAACGTTGTTATGGTACCACAGGAACCGTAGTTAGTTTCTGGTGTCTTCTCGTATGCGGAAACAGTGAAACATGTATGGCAATGGGATCCTTCCTAAAGCGAATCAACAGTCCTACAAAACTAGAAGTCTGATCCAGTAAGGAGAATGTCATTCAGGGAGACTCCCCAGAATTGAACATTTGAATCAAACCCGGATTTGACAAGGTTTCTGGTGGTGGTAAACGCCAAATGATGGAAGGTACTGTACCAGCATTTTTCACCTTCCTTTAGTGGAGGAGCGTGTTCTGCATGACCAGTGTCGTTTATCTTCTTCGTGAAGGCCATGAAGTAACGCTTTGTCGCTGGCTTCTTTTCCAAGTTGCGAACCAACTCTAGAGACTGCGTGTTCTCTGTTGTTCAGGAGACGTCCTCTAGGTGATCAAAATGGAAGAGGAGCCACCCAACAGTCTGATTCGTCTTTAAATAGTTATTTATCCATTATCCTTAGGAAATCTTTCTCTTTTATTGACAGCTGGTTTATCATCGTCTCTTGTCGTCAGGAACACTGTACATTCTAGGCCATCACCACACTTCTCTGATGTTAAGATATCTCTGTAAGTTTCAGTGATATGCCTTTGTTTCTCTTTGTTGCCGAGCCTTTCTTTCACATGGAAGGGGTTAGGACATGGTTTGAAGAGAGATGTGCGTCCATTCTCAAATATGTTTGTTTTTAGGGCATCAACATTGTCTCGCCTGTTCACTTTGTCGATACATACTTCGCCCACTACTACCCATCCCAGGGCAAGTATTTGGGCATATGGAGCATTATGGGATTCATTGTGCTGTTCACGGACTTTGTGTACCCTCAAGATATCCCTGCCGAGCAGTCGTGAGATCTGGGCATCTTGTTCCAATGGCGGGATACTATCAGCTCTGCCCCTGTGGTGTGGGTGATGACGTGCCACGTCTGGTGTGGGAATTTCACTCCTGTTCTCTGCCATTTGATTATACCTTATTAGCATAGGGAGTGGTATCTTTATTCTACCATCGATGGAACATATGATGTAGCCGTTTGCTCTCCTCCCTGTTGTTTCCATAAGTCCTGCATATGTTCTGAGTGTGTACGGGGAAGCGTTGTCGTGTATGTATGCACATGCATTATCGTACGCAATGGGTTCAAAGCATGTATGTAAAGCGAAAATGTATTTAAAGTGAAGCACTCCCTTTTTTCCAATTATCGATGCATGTACTGTTTTGCAATCGTGATGAGTGAGAAATGGTGGAGTGAGAGAGAGGGATTGAGAAAGTGAGAGGGGAGGGAGAAATAGAGAGGGGGTAGATAGAGGGAAAGAGGGGAAATAGAGACGGTAAAGTGTAAAATACAGAGAGGAGGGACTCACAGGGCCACTAACAGGGGGGCCCCAAAGGAGCCTCTAGTCCTGGGACTGGGGCAAATTATCGTCGACCCTGTTATCCACTATATAAGTTCAACTTTTCAGGACATTTTGGTCCAGTGAAGGATTATACATAAGAAGTCTGGGATTTGTTTTCACTTGTCCAAATGCAAAAAAACCCCAGAACTACAGATCTAAGAAGGCCAGTGAACACAAGTTTAAAAAACAGAAGTGGGGCACATGGTCCAGCAACTGTGTAAATAGATATGGTTTGGGATGTGCATATTTTGACCAACAAAGTTTACAGTTAAAATACAATAACATCATTCTTCCTATTATATGTTGCATATGAGTTGGATTTCTCTCTGAACTTGGAAGAGGTTGTCTACTGTTGCATGCTAGTCTATAATAATAATAAAATATCCTGTGTGTGTGTCTGTGTTTGTCAGAGCCATAGCTCCAAGACCATGAAGCCTAGACACTTGAAACGTTGCATGCATACTGTACTAAGGGGAACCTCGGGGTGTGCACCTTTATTATTCTTTATTTGGGGATCTTTTATTTTTCTCCTGTGGGGGTGTAAGAGAGGAGGGAGAGGGGGAGAGTGAGAGAAGTGAGAGGTAGAGGGGGAGATAAATACATGGGGGAGGAAGAGGATAAGAATGGGGAGTGTGAGAGCTGGGGGTGTGAAAGGGAGGGCAAGAGATGGGGGTGTAAGAGGGGAAGGGTACTGATGGGGTTTGAGTGCTACTGAGGGGGAGTGTCACTGAGGCAGTATGTCAGTGTAGAGGGTCCCTATAATTTGGGGTGGGAGTCTCAGGGACTGGTGGTTGGCGGTGCAGCCTCACTCAATGCAGGGTGGAACTATTGATTGGGTTAAAGTGGGCACCATTATCGATTAAGTCACAGTTTTACGTCTGCAATGAAAAAGATGACTCCGAAGAACTGCAACCTGTGCAAAGTCGGGCACTTTAGCTAGTATCAAATAAAACAAGCTGTTAGTTCAGATGAAACATTAGCTAACACTGTGCAGCTGCTACCTAATCATGCAAACCAGGCATTGTGGAACAGGGTGGAAAGTTACTGGGTAAATTACCATGTTAAAAAGTAATGTGGATCACTGATTTCTTCAGTCTGGTCCAGTAACATTGTGCCAGGAGACATTCCATACACTAAACAGAAATGTCACACTTGGGTGCTGCTGGAGAAATGGCTGGTATGAGACAGAGGGCAACGTACAAAAAACAAGTGCAGCACACTTTACAAGAGAGAGGTGCGTAATATCAACTGTTACATACACAAACAACAGAAAGTAACAGCAAAATAATGTATTGTACCAGATAAACCACCATTTCAATGTATGTATGTATGTATATCTTTATTTATATAGTGAAGATTTATTTCTTCAAACAGGTATGTGTCTGAGCTGAATTCTAACATCAATTGAATTTAAAAATTTTAAATTTATTAATTGGAATGTGAGAGTTGATTAGGCAAACCCCTCCCTTAATTGTTAGTCAAGTGGCCGTGTTTTACAGTATTTAAGACCATCCATCTAGGCTGTGAAGCCATTTGGCTGTGTGTCCCATCAAAAGTGTCATATTTAAAGTGTCTGGCAGAGTTAATTTTGGAGTTGAAATTGGAGGTGAAGATTTGAGGAAGATCTGGACCGGCACAACAACTTTGCAACTGTGAGAAATTAACTTAACTTTCCAAAAGCTGTGATTCTTTGTACTCTTTTAATCCTCCAGAACCTGGGAAGTGTCTCCTCCTGCATCTCACTATGCCCTCCATACGGCTTTTTCAGTTTACTGTTTCCTCACTCATTTGTGAACGTTTCTGTTCTCTCCAACTTCCACACTCCCTACTGCACCATTATTTATACACCTCACTCCCAACAACTTCTTTACCCCTCAATAAAAAAACACCCACACAAATCCTCTATTCACACCCTCTATCTACTCCTTCCTGCTTCTGGGAATCTCCCCTTGTAAGGAATCTGGTCCTGGGTTTTGCTGAAACTCGTCCTTACAGAGCTATAGTGTTTCCAGGCAAACCCCTATCTAAAACCTGCAATCAAGAATCACCTGCTCCTGCAATTAGACTGCAGCCTGCTTCTTGCTGCCTCCTATGCAGCTCTGCCTCATTGGCTGCCTGTTCTATTTAACTCCTGCCCCTCCCTCCAGGAAGTGGCTTGAACATAGACTTTCTCAAGTAACTGTGCTTGCCAAAGCATCTCTGTTTGGCTTGCCTTGGCCTTCTTGCCATAACTCCTAATTTCTGGCAGACTCCGCCGCGCTGAAGCGATTACACTGAAAACGTCAGTGTTTATTGTCCTGTCTGCCGTTCCTGTTCCCTGTGACCTTCCAGTGGCCTCCACCACTCTCAGCTGTACCCGGCTAGGGGGTGCTGTTCTGTGCTGAAGCGCTGGATCCTCTGTAGTACTGGCAGACTCCGCTGCGCTGAAGCGGTTACACTGAAGCCCTCGGTGTTTCTTGTCCTGTCTAAAGTTCCTGTTCCCAGTGACCTTCCAGTGGCCTCCACCACTCAGCTGTACCCAGCTAGGTGGTGCTGTTCTGTGCTGAAGCACTGGATCCCCAGTTCCTGTTTCCTGCTCTCTACGCTGAAGCAGTAGTTCCAGTTCCTGCTCTCTATGCTGAAGCGGTTTCTACCTTGTTTTTCTGATGATGACCTCAACTCGTGACCGCGACCTTCCTTCCCTGACCGATTACTCAACCTTCTCCAGTCCTGACCCAGCTACGTTTGACCATGGAATTCGCAACCCGGATCCGGCTTCATGGTCTAAGGTCGGTGTATATCTAGTGGTGAACATAACCGTTACACCCCTAAGCCTGAAGCCTGACATACACACCTGATTTCACCCTTGCCTCCCTGCCATCTATTCCCCTGTAAATTGTGTTAAAACTCTCATTTTAATACTGACTAACTGTTGCAGGGTACATGCAACCACACGTGGGTTTCTTGCAAAGGCTTATATATTGAGCATTAAAAAAGACAGCACACAAAAACAAAGCAGCTTCTTTTCAGCGTATAAAACAGAAAATACTGTAAGTCCTGAGCGGGGCTTGGCCCTTTCCCTAACAAGGGCTGTTAGATTCCAGCGTAACAATACAGCAAACAGTTCATCAAAATGTATATTGAAGACAGACCTTATAGCAATAATCCTACTTCAGCATTTCAGTCCTCTCTCTGGTTCAGACAGCCTGCATGTGTGTACAGCCTGGGGTTTTTAAAGCTCCTTGATGAGGCAGCTGGGATCAGACTAATTAACCAGACCTCTCAGCTGAAAGTTAACCTCGTCACTGCTGCACTGTAGACCTAAACATAGGTCTGCCAGGCATAGGACTGGTGACGTTTATTCACCCTGTCACATTCCTCCCTGTTAGGGTGTGGCTGGGGCCACGCACGGCTGAAGCCCGACCATCCACCCCTTCAATAGAAAATAAATCAGCATTTGCATTTTCTTTTCCAGGCCTGTGCTGAATCTCAAACGAGAAGGGTTGGAGGGCAATATACCACCTGGTCAACCTAGCATTGGATTCCTTCATAGTATTTAACCATTTTAAAGGAGCATGGTCTGTTACCAATGTAAAATGGACTCCCGCTAGGTAATGCCTCAAGGCCTCGATTGCCCACTTTACTGCGAGGCACTCCTTCTCAATTACTGAGTAGTTGTTTTCCCTTGGGAACAATTTCCTACTCAGAAAAAGCATCGGATGTTCCACTCCCTCAAACTGTTGTGAGAGCACTGCCCCTAGCCCTATCTCTGAGGCATCAGTTTTCACGATAAAAGGCTTATCGAAGTCTGGGCTTCTAAGGATGGGACCCTCTGACAGATACCTCTTTACCGCCTCAAAAACTCTCTGGCACTCCCTTGACCATACCACTTGTGTAGGGGCACACTTTTTTGTGAGATCTGTTAGTGGGGTTGCAACTTCCGAGTAGTTGAGGATGAACCACTGATAGTACCCTGCTAAACCCAGCAGAGAGCGTACCTGTGTTTTTGTTTGGGGGGTCGGAACTTCTTTCAGGGCAGCTAGTGGCCTTATTTTTCCACCTCCCACTGCATACCCTAAGTATTTGGTTTCCGCCTTACCCAAGGCACATTTATTCTGGTTGGCTGTGAGCCCTGCCTCTCTTAGAGATTTGAGGACCGCTTTCAGCCTACTTAGATGGGCCCGCCAGTGTTTACTATAAATGACAATGTCATCTAGGTAGGCTGTGGCATAAGCCCTATGAGGTCTCAGCACTTTATCATGAGTCTCTGAAATGTGGCTGGGGCTCCATGCAGTCCAAATGGCATTGTCACAAACTGGTACAAACCCATGGGAGTGGCAAAGGCTGATTTGCACTTGAACTTTTCCTCTAAAGGTATTTGCCAGTATCCTTTTGTTCAGTCCAGCGTGGATATATATTCCGCGTCAATTAACTCGTCCACCCTTGGTATCAGATATGCGTTAAACTTGGATACCGCATTGACCTTTCGGAGGTCCACACAAAATCTTACCTTCCCATTGGGTTTAGGGACCATAACTAGTGGACTACACCACTCACTGCATGATTCCTCAATCACGCCTAAGTGTAACATTTCTTGTACCTCCTTCTCTACCAGGGCCTTACGGCTTTCAGGCAACCTGTAAGGATGAGAACGTACTTTTACCCCAGGTGGTGTCTCTATCACATGTGAAACTAAATTAGTTTGCCCTGGTAAATCAGAAAAAATATCATTGAATTGTGTAATTATTTCTAACAAGTCCCTTTTTTGTTCAGAGGACAATTGTCTACCCATTCGGATTTTATTGTCACCACAGATGTTCTCCCGTGGGGGCCGAAGACCCAGGTCCGTTTCCTCCTCCACCAGGTGGATCAATAGAGACCGCTGCACCTTCCAGGGTTTCAGCAAGTTCACATGGTAATTTTTTTTACCGTTACTGGACCCTGGTTGAGCGATCTCGTAATCCACATCACCCGTGCGGCGGAGTACTTCGAATGGGCCCTGCCATTTGGCTAGGTGTTTGCTCTCACAATTGGGCAACAATAACATCACCTGGTCTCCCGTGTGAAACACTCTCATACGAGCATTTTGATTGTAATGTCTCTCCTGACTGTCTTGGGTTGATCTAAGATTCTCCCTAGCAAAATGGACGACCAAATCTAGGTGCTTCCTAAGGTCCAATACACATTGCAGGGTATTCTTAGAAGAGGACCGCTCTTGCTCCCAGGACTCCTTTAGGAGGTCTAGGATACCCCAGGGTTGGCGGCCATACAGCAGTTCAAATGGAGAGAATCCTGTGGAGGCCTGGGGAACTTCCCCACACTGCAAACAGCAGAAAAGGGAGAAGTTCATCCCAGGCTCTCTTCTCTGAATCTACAAATTTTCTCAGCATCCCTTTTAGAGTTCGGTTAAATCTTTCCACCAATCCATCAGTCTGTGGATGGTAGACCGATGTCCGAACAGACTTGACCTCTAATAATTTCAAGACATCCTGCATCAGTTTAGCCATAAAATTTGTACCTTGGTCGGTCAACATAACCTGGGGAAGTCCAACCCGTGAGAACAGCTCCAACAATTTGTTGGCTACTTGCTTCGCCGTTGCTGTCCTCAGGGGGAACGCCTCAGGATATCTTGTTACATAGTCGACTATTATGAGAATAAACCTGTGTCCTTTCACAGAAGTTTCTAGCTGTCCTACCAAGTCTACTCCAATCCTGTCAAAGGGAACTGACACCAAGGGTAGAGGAACCAAGGGGGCTGGTTTTTGTCCCTATGGACTAGTCAGCTGGCATTCAGGACATGTCGCACACAAATTAGCAATATCATTATACATCCCTGGCCAAAAAAAACGGAACGAAATTCAGTCCAAGGTTTTATCTCTACCAAGGTGACCACCCCTAGGGACAGTATGGGCTAGGGTGAAGACAGTTTTAACAAATGCCTTGGGAACCAATATTTGTCTGGTGACCTCCCCTGTTTGTGTCTGCTTGTTCACCCTATACAGGATATCATTTGACAATTCAAAATGAGGGAACACCATTACCCCTTGTGCATTCAATATCTGGTCATCAATTTTTACCACTTTGTCTTATTGTCTGGCCAGGACTGGGTCTTCCCTCTGCCTCTGGTGAAAATCAGGGAGACAGAGCTCTGGTAAATCTCCAGGGCCTATCTATCCCTCCTTCTGGTCATCCCCAGTCATTACTTGTGACTTATGCCTATTTGTATGGCCATCTTGAGACCCAGATTTCTGCAACCAGTCCTGTTTATCATAGCGTCTTTGCCTCATAGTCTTTGGAACCCGGTGTCTACTGGGGAACAGGTCTGCCGAGAAGGGGAACAGTTTACCAGGTTTCTCCTGAGCCAGAGAATGAGGCTCTTACTGAGAGACTGGAGCCATTAGGTTTGAAAAGAAAGGCCAGTCACGGCCAAGAAAAATAGGGGCAGGGAGCCAAGGAGCAACTCCTACTTCGATCCTGGCTCCTGACCTTTTACCTGTTGCAGAATTTTGTCCGTCGGATACCATTTTACATCGCCGTGTATTCATTCTATACTCCATGGGGAGTCAAAGGAAAGCACGTCAGGCGGTAACATTTTCTGGAAGACCAGCGTTTTTCCAGAGCCTGAATCTACAAGGGCCGGGACGATTTTACCACCAATCTTGGCTGGAAGTAGCCAGGGCTTGCAACTTTCTCTGGGGAAGGCCGAGGCGACTGTCCTGCTGAAGGAACAATCCATCTGTTGACAGTCCACCTGACGCTGACTTTGTTCTCCGCAGGCCGAACAGGGAGAGGGTTCCCTCGCCGGAGGGTGCCGCGGATACCGCTCAGCTGGACCGGATACTGGAGACCAGGCATCCGATGGGTCTTGTGTGCGACGTTCTCTGAAGTTCCTATCATTTGACGACGAGTCACCATCAGGAAGTAGATGTGGGTCTCGTCGGTGCCCGGCATTTGGACCTTTCCCTTGCTGGAAGGACTGCTCCTTTTGTGGCACTTGGCGGTTGCGTATGTAGGGGCTATGGTTCCCCCTTGGTCCGGTCTCCCGCTTTGGGTGTCCGCAAGTGCCGGTAAAGTCGGATTCGTCGGGTCCAAGACACTCGCCTGATCCTCTGCCCCAAGGAAGTTCTCAACGAGTCGGACAGCCAAAGCTAGGGTATCAGCAGCATGGCGTTTTACCCACAAGCGTGCGTAAGGGGTTATTACTTGTAGGAATTGTTCCAACACAACTTGTTCAAAAACAGTTTCCTTAGTGTGTTGCTCAGGTTGTATCCAGCGAGTACACAAGTCTAATAACCGCTGAGCTAGGACCCGGGGTCTCATCTTAGAGGTGTACTTCAGGTTCCGGAACTGCTGCCGGTAGCTCTCTGAGGTCAGACCTAAGCGATCCAGTATGGTGGCTTTTACTTGTTTGTAATCCATTGCCTGGTCCACTGGAAAGCCCTGATATGTGGCCTGGGCTTCACCTATGAGGAGTGGGGCCAAAGCGATTGCCCAGCGATCTGCAGACCAGCCCTGGGCTTCGGCAACCCTTTCAAATGTCAGTAGAAAAGCCTCTGGATCCTCGTTCTGAGTCATTTTCCTCAGGAGAACCGGGGGTTTGTTCGCAAGTTCTAGACTGGCAGAGCCCTGGAATTGGGTCAGCAGCCTGGCCACCCACTCCTCCTGTGCTGCCTGCTGTTGGTTTAGTAGCTGGGTTTGCTGCTGCAATAGTAGTTGGGCCTGCTCCTGCATTAACAGTCCCTGCTGTTTGGTCTACTCCTGCATTAGCAGTTTCTGCTGTCTGGTCTGCTCGCACAGAAAATCTTTTTATTTTAAATTCCATTATTTTTTCCATTATTTTTTTTTGTGTATTGTATGTATTTATTTATATAGCGCCATTAATGTACATAGCGCTTCGCTTTTGTGTGTGGCCCTTCAACTGCAGGGCCTCTCAACAACCCACTTCTGACACCATATGTTGCAGGGTACATGCAACCACACGTGGGTTTCTTGCAAAGGCTTATTTATTGAGCCTTAAAAAATACAGCACACAAAAACAAAGCAGCTTCTTTTCAGCGTATAAAACAGAAAATAAGTCCTGAGCGGGGCTTGCCCTTTCCTCAACAAGGGCTGTTAGATTCTAGCATAACAATACAGCAAACAGTTCATCAAAATGTATATTGATGACAGACCTTATAGCAGTGATCCTACTTCAGTATTTCAGTCCTCTCTCTGTTTCAGGTTAGTATACTCTCTCTGGTTCATACTGTACAGCCTGCGTGTGTACAGCCTGGGATCAGACTAACTAACCAGACCTCTCAGCTGAAAGTTAACCTCGTCACTGCTGCACTGTAGACCTAAACATAGGTCTGCCAGGCATAGGGCTGGTGACGTTTATTCACCCTGTCACATTCCTCCCTGTTAGGGTGTGGCTGGGGCCATGCACGGCCGAAGCCCGACCATCCACCCCTTCTATAGAAAAGAAATCAGCATTTGCATTTTCTTTTCCAGGCCTGTGCTGAATCTCAAACGAGAAGGGTTGGAGGGCAATATACCACCTGGTCAACCTAGCATTGGATTCCTTCATAGTATTTAACCATTTTAAAGGAGCATGGTCTGTTACCAATGTAAAATGGACTCCCGCTAGGTAATGCCTCAAGGCCTCGATTGCCCACTTTACTGCGAGGCACTCCTTCTCAATTACTGAGTAGTTTTTTTCCCTTGGGAACAATTTCCTACTCAGAAAAAGGATCGGATGTTCCACTCCCTCAAACTGTTGTGAGAGCACTGCCCCTAGCCCTATCTCTGAGGCATCAGTTTTCACAATAAAAGGCTATCGAAGTCTGGGCTTCTAAGGATGGGACCCTCTGACAGATACCTCTTTACCGCCTCAAAAACTCTCTGGCACTCCCTTGACCATACCACTTGTGTAGGGGCACACTTTTTTGTGAGATCTGTTAGTGGGGTTGCAACTTCCGAGTAGTTGAGGATGAACCACCGATAGTACCCTGCTAAACCCAGCAGAGAGCGTACCTGCGTTTTTGTTTGGGGGGTCGGAACTTCTTTCAGGGCAGCTAGTGGCCTTATTTTTCCACCTCCCACTGCATACCCTAAGTATTTGGTTTCCGCCTTACCCAAGGCACATTTATTCTGGTTGGCTGTGAGCCCTGCCTCTCCTAGAGATTTGAGGACCGCTTTCAGCCTATTTAGATGGGCCCGCCAGTGTTTACTATAAATGACAATGTCATCTAGGTAGGCTGTGGCATAAGCCCACTAATCACACTAACCTTAAAACTTGCCCCACAAGTCAAGCATCCCAATAGCCTGCACTCATGGCTACTGTCCCACACAGTCACTCCTACCACCCATTGTGACCAAGCACTGCAATCTGCAGCACTTATTCCCTCACCTGCTGTCTCTGTAAGTTTCCCATCAAACCTCTTACATTGTAATCTCTTCGGGGCAGGGATTTCCTTTCCTATTGTCTGATTTTGCTGCACTTATTGTATTATTATAATTCTCTGTACTGTATTCTTTGTGAAGCGCTGAGTACAATTTTGGCACTATATAAATAAAGACATACAATACAATAGTGCCATCCAGCTACGCAGCATTTCACAGTCGTAATACACATGACATAATATTATTACACATTGTAAGAATAAGCGCTTCAGACATGACCTACCCCTACCTCAAGCTGGACCTCTCTCCCATTGCCAATAAGCAGTCCATACAACTTCTTGAGAGAAATTAATGGCCACCGCTTTATTTATTACAACAAGATAAATATAATATTTATCCCCGGACCCAGCCAGATTGTTCTGACCACATCTACCGGAGCTCGAGGGATCCCCACCCACCAGAGTAACATTACTCCCACCAGCACGTTCCCAAGCTGCGACAAAACAGAGCAGAATCCTAATGTTTCTTTTCAACGTCATCATCCCTCATTCCTACAGACAGGGTGGGACTTCGCTCCAGTCCATCCAAGAAGAAAGAGGAAGCTAGGATCCCTCCCCCTTACATTAAGTACCCCTTACTTAACCCCTCCCCCTGGCTGACATCATAGCTCCTTAGTCATGCCACCCCTTCCCTTACAAGTTTAGGGCTTTCTTGACTTACCCATGCCTCGAGCTGGACCCCTCTCCCATTCCCAATTAACACATCATACAACTTCTTGGGAGAAATTAACGGCCACAGCTTTAATTATTACAACAAGATAAATATAATCACTGTGTGTAGATGGTTCGCTTGGGCCAGTGGGTCAGTCCAGAGGTTATATGTAAAAAAGAGAAGAAATAGAGGGGAACACAAATAGTGTAATAAATTAAAACAATTGGAATTCTTCTTGTAGTTCTATAATTATTGAACTCACACTTTACTCCTCTTGAATTTTATGCTCATCTCATGAGTCTTTATATCAGCTGTCTATCAGGTTGCTCCTTTCATCTCTCCAGGTATGGATTTCACTGGAAAAGAAACCTAGGAGAACACATCATGCAGTCTGCCTGGTCCACAGCTCATTGAATGAACAAAACAGAAAAGGTAGAAGAGGAACGAAAATAGAGAAACATACAAAAAGACCTGCTTGGTAATAGATTAAGGCAGGGGTTTGCAAACTGGGGGGCGGTCCCCCCCCCAAGGGGGTGCAGGATTTTCTAGGGTGGGGGAGGGGGCATGGCGGTTACAGAGGTCCCGCGTTCTCCCCCAAGGCATTTAAATTAAATGCCTTGGGACCGTGCGAGGCCTCTGTAACTTTCTCCTACCTTGTTTTCTGTGACGTGTCACCATGATAACCCGGCGTCAAATGATGCCGCATGGTCACGTGATGTTGCGTTGCCATGTCAACGTGATGTCACATGACCCAGCGATGTCATTTGACGCCAGAGTCGAGCAGGGAGAGTTGTGCAAGCAGGGGAGGAGAGCAGTCAGGAGGGCGCAGAGGGAAAACTTTGTGCACCCCTGGGTTAAGGACTTATGATGAACCACTATCAGCCTTATGCCTGGACAGAAACACAGTATGCTGAACAGCTTGGAGCTGCTGTCAGCATCTCTACACTTCAGTGTGAGAGCATGTCTCCCGACTGTCTCTGAGGGATGACGTCCCAAGCACCACTGGGTGAGTCCGATCCCACTCCAGCCTCTACTACCTGACATGACACACCCTTTGTGTTTCATAACCAGCGGGTTACTTCCTTAGGGGAAAAGGGATACCCTCAGCTCATGCTAGACTAATTTCTTTAATATCCAAGTGATGTGTGTGGCACACTGCAAACAAGGATCAGGTCATGTGGCAAATAAAAAATGAATTTATTAAAGCTGCATTAAAAAAACGGTGGAGGGAACACCACTCCTAATTTCTTTAGTCTGAATGGCACAGAGCCCCATTGGAAGGTCACCACCATTCCAATCGTAATTAGCCTGAAACGGGACCTCCTTCCACAAATTCCATACGGAAGGCCACCACCATTCTGGTCGCCATTACCTGGAATGGTACCGCCTGCCCCAACTAATATACTTCCTAGGTCTGATACCTCCTTCCAGGAGCCAAAACTGACTGAGTTCCCACCTCCACCCCCAAAGAAACATTACTTCTGCCACCAGAAAGATAATTTAACAAGCCATAAACTAGCCTTTGCGAGCTGCCACTAGCCTCACTGCCTTTTCAAGTGCACCTTGCCACGCTAAAATCAGGATATTGTTCCCAATATCAGATATATGAACTTCATACTCCCTAAACAGGCCTTTCAGCACCCCTTCCAAGTCCTCGTGCCTTATTGCAATTCCCCTTATTTATCTTGTTGCCTGTGCAACATAGGATACACTTCTGTCCAAACTATCATCATATGTCTGAATATCGCCACTAACTGCGCTATGTCCCGCCGCATATTCCTCATTAAATCTAACAATTGGACCGATGCCAAATCGTTTCCACCTAAATGCAGCAAAAGTATATCCGGAGGGGCCATATCCCTTTCCCTACGCAATAACTCAGGCAGTAGTTGGCCACAACACATCTCCCTACTGCCAACCCACAACATTCTGGCCAAGTCTGCCCTTATCCCCAGCGGGACTTCCAGCAGGACTTGACCTAAACAAAAACACAAATGATAAAATCAGCCACTGAACGCTTTTAACACTTTGTACAGGGTCTAACATAACCCCTAAAATGCCCCGATGACCATCTGCCCAACTTTTTAATGACTGCCTCCCCTAGGCCCAACTTTGCGGCTTCAGATTCTGCCCCAATTCTGAAGGAGTGGGACTTGATTATCAAGTCCCCAAAACCCGCTGACTCTGCACATCTCTAAGGAATCCTTATAAACACCTAGTTCCGTTTTCACATATCAAATAATAAGGAGCACCGCCCTGTGGCCTACACTGCCCATACTCCCCGACTTGCCTTACAGGACATTTCAAAGTGAACAAAGACAGGAAGAGTTCCAAAATTCGGTGCTCAGCAGTGTTGAGACACTATAATGCAATAATGTCTTGAGAAGTGTTAATCATGGGTCTGGGGAACAACCTTATCCAGCCTCGTAAGTATCATGAGATCCAGTGTGCCTGTTTTATCTCCCTTGTGTAAGAACATGTGGCATATGAACTCCAATGGTAAATTCAAAGGTGAATGAGCATAAATGAATACTACTGTCTTATATTGTCACCCTGGAGAATGGCACTAATTCCGTAATGAAAAATAAGCTTCCAATCCTTAGTATAAAGAGAGGAGTAAAACATACAGGACACCTACAAACTCATATTGAACCCCCAAAATAACCACAACATATATATAAGCATATAAGTGTCACAGAGGAGTGCTACTGAGCATGGCAATATATATATATATATATTTAAAACCAGAGACATAACATAAAACACAGACAGAGCTCAGTGCACATCCAGTGAAACTTATACACGGTACAGTGCCTAAATATACATGTATAGATATCTATTAAATAAAATGGTCTTTTAGTTTAACATTTTGGCCAAATTGTTGTAAGCCCCTGAGCCACTACACGGCAGACCACATCTCAAGGGTCCCTAACACTAATATAAATTCTTAATAACCTGTGCATTACCAGGAAGAATGATTTATAATAAATCTGTCAAAATTAGTTGCATAGTTCTAAGTCTGATTGAAGCTTTTATTAACCTGTACATTACCAGGAAAAGCACTCTGTATTAGATTTGTCACAATCATCCTGCAAGCAGGCAAGTTCCCCTGAGAGTGGGAGATGCCATGGAGTGAGCTTTTAACCATTTAAATGTGGAGGGAGTGAGCTTCAAATAGTTAGGAGGTTGCCACCCTCCAATCAGCTAAGACTAGCTGAACAAGAATTGTAAAACATACAGGACACCTACAAGCTCATTTGCCGTCTATCTAGATAGATTGTACATAAATTGATATATCTAATCGGCAAATGGATACATGTCTTGCCCGGTATTTATGCAAATCCTAATCCTCGAAATTTCATTCCAGGTGGTTCGTTGTTTTTAATCACTTTTTCATTAATAAATTGTTCATTTCTGGAACAAGATGCTAATTATGTTATTTGTCTGTTTGTTTTATTTGTTTAAAAATAGCGGCTGCTGTACACGCAAACTCCCGATCCATTGATCTGTGACGCCAAGCTTACTTCCCATTGGTTATTTACATCTACCAATTGGGTTTTTCCCAGCCGGTTTCGCGCCACTGCGGTGACGCATCACGCATCAGATGGAGGCGGGGGGACATCTATATCAGCTGTGAGAGATGCGACATAAACACTCTTTGACAAAGGGCTCCTGCCCGAAACGCGTTAGAGATTTGACCTGCTTTTGTACCGAGATGCTCACCATGGATTAAAGTTGTTTTAACCTCATACTTGTTGGTGTTAGCCCCCATTCTTCTTGCTGTGCTCCGCTTCTCTTCCTCGTGGAATCTTCTTGCTTACAGGACATATCATACTGCCCTCTAACCCTCCTAGGTGAACCCATTTCCCTTTTCCTGACTGGTCCGTTTTAGACCTGATTCTAAACTGCACTGACCCGGCATCCCACTCCACATCCTCTCTTTGCAACTGTCCCTCACCTTTCTTTGAGGTGCTCAATATCTCATTAATGCGCCTAGCCCCAAAGAAGGCCAGGCATAAAGATACTCTAAACAACTATGCTACGTAATTATAAAAATACGCTTCGTATGTTGCTCCTACTATTTTTTCCAGCATTGCTGTCGCAATCAGGAACCTATGATGCTTGGATCAGGCCCCTATCTTCCAACCTGCCATTACACTGCCTAACATGAAATCCTTTGTAAAATTCCTGTCTCCCTTCGATTTAAAAAAGGAGATGCCGGCTAAAATTTTCTATCATTGAGACTGATCCTCCCCACTCCCGTTTCTTTAACAGGAACCTTAACAGTTGATTCCTGACTGCCTCTATCCTCATGCCCTCAGTCCTTTGCTTTTCCAAGTCTGTACTTAAACAGACCCGCCATTCCTCACAAGCCCTAGTGTATGCTGACCACGTACCTTGGGCTACCAAAGCCATCACCTGCTCCATCACTCTTTAACTGCTTCCTGCCACAGCTTCTGCAGGCATGGCTCTCCTGTCATAGCCGCTCCCGGAATCAACTCCCAGAATGCCGCAAACTGGAATTTAGAAAGGTCACACAGTAAGCTATCCTGTTATCCAATCCCGGGACGTGCCTTGCCTTGAAACATATATTATGTTCCAGGCGCTTTAGGACCAGCACCCTCACTAACTGGACCACCACTGGCTATGAGGCCAATAGCCCATTTATGGCTGCCACCACACTCATGTTTTCCGTCCGGAAAATGATCTCCCTGTTGGCCAGCTTTGTCCCCATAGCTCTACAGGTTACCGCCAGTGGAAATAGCTCTTGAACATTAAGCATTAAGTTCCCCATAAATTTATGCTGTCCGTCCCCAATCTTCTGGCAATTGCTCAGCGCACCATCGGCCCTGAAACAATGTCCCAAAACTCATGGATCCCGCCGCATCCGTAAAGAGCTCAATCTGCCCGCTCTCCACTACAAAGCCAACATACGCCCATTGTACCATCCTAGGACGGTGTCCCACACTCGCAGGTCCCCCTTCACTTGCTTTGATACCCTGATAAAGTGGTGCTGAGATTTTACCCCTGCCATTACAAGCACCAATTGCCTCCCAAAGACCCTTCCCATCGGTAGGATCCTGGTTGTGATTTTGAGGTAACCCAACAGGCACTGGAACCGCATCAATGTGGTCTTCTTAAGCCCCATAAACTTCCTGTGTTCCACCAGCTTTCTGGCCGGGGGATGGTACTCCATCTTCACCGTATCGATTTCAATTGGGTTAATTTCTGGTCATCCGTGACAGCCTCCATACCTCCTTGATATGGAATATTGGTATAGAGGGAAGTAACATCCATTGTAACTCTCTCAAGAAATCCAATGTGTCTGATGGAATTTTAACTACCGACTTCTGTAGAAAATAATCCACATACTGAGCTAGAGGCTGTAAAAGGAAATCAGTAGCCACAATGATAGTTACATAGTAGATGAGGTTGAAAAAAGACGTACGTCCATCAAGTTCAATCTATGCTAAATTTAGACAACAGATACTTTATCCTATACCTATACTTACTTATTGATCCAGAGGAAGGCAAACATAAAACCCCAGAGTCATATCATCCAATGATATCTCATAAGGGGGAAAATAAATTCATTCCTGACTCCAAGAATTGGCAATCGGATTAATCCCTGAATCAACATCCTTCCCATGTATACTTATTTGGTATATCCCTGTAATGATGGCTCTGCCTGGTGGATGTGCAAGTGTTTTATGGACCTTGGGTAGTAAATTTAATGCTGGTCTAGTAGGATGTTGTTGTATCATAAACTGAACGGGCTGATTATCAATCCAAAATTTGTCTAAAACTACTTTAATAAAATGTTTAACCTCTGGTTAAACCCAGCCTAACGTGCGTCATGAGCAAGAGATTGATAACAATCAAGGTCACTAAACTGGTGTAAGACTTATTTTCTATAATCCACTGAGGATCTGATGACAACACCACCCCCTTTGTCAGCAGGCTTTCTAATATGGGTCAAGTCCCCAAATAAATGCTGTAATGCAGTATACTTATTGTGTGTCAGATTATTACATGTAGAATATGAAAACCTCCTAGTTTTTTTTTGTCTAAATATTTTTTCAGTAAATTGACAAAAGTACATTTTAGATTACTAACCAGAGACATAAACTGAGATCTGCATTTAAACATGTTAGAGCCATCAGAGAACATCAGAGTGTCCGTATCACCTACAAAAGAAGACAAGGTTTCGAGAACGCTCAAAACGAGGTATGTACAAAAACAGTTAATATATGTGTGTTACTGTTTCCCTTTTGATAACATGATAGAGGATCATTGCACCATGAGTAAGAAGATTGCAGTCCATGTCCTCTGTCATAATTCCTTATTAATAGCAACTGTTGGAAGGTTCTCAACAGGGTGATTTGCTACTTTCTACCTTTTTTTTCTTCAATTTCCTTAGTATAAAATGAATAAATGCATGTTATGAGCCTTCACTTCCTAAGTGTTTGGGTTGGAAATGAGCCAGGTGGTGCCACACACTGCTGTAAGATGTGCATTCAGATCGCTCCTCCTCCATCCAGGTGACTCCCCCTCTGTGATGTACAGTATGCTCGATTGATACTAAACATGCATTGAGATCCCTTGAACACATGAATTGGTTTGCATGCTTAAATCACAACATTCAAAAGGTCACTTCTGAATAAATGGTCATTTAGGTTTCCACCTCAGAGTAAAACCCGTAATGTTTCCAAGAGAGCCCTTTATATAACATTATGTTATATGTCACTGTCTGACGTCTAAATGTTTCCATAGTTTATAGGTTCAGACTTGTTTATTTTTTTGTAGTAGTCTACAAATGTACTGATACTGTTTGTTCACCTTACATGCTTGCCTCTTTGAATCTTCCAATTTATATATATTAATAAAGGATCATGGCATACACCAAATCCTTTCAAAACACACTATTGGTGACCATTGAACACATTATGGGCCTCATGGAGTAAGCAGCGATAAGCCACCTTATCGCCAAAAAAGGCTACAGCGATTCAGTAAGCCCCGATAACTCGGCGCTAAGAGAAAAATGTCGCCATTTTTTGGGGCCGAAAACAAAAAAATCGCCAAGTGTGCGCGATAAGCCACTTTTCGGCAGTTTTTCAAACTCATGCTATTCTAGTAGCCCCGATTAGCTTATCGATGGTTATCGCCGCTTTAGAATTGAGATTTTCACTCAAAATCGTCCCGCCAGGAAAAGTTGGCAAGAAGGTGGTGAGAAGCTGCCGATAAGTAGCGAGACGGGACTAAAAAAAAATTATTTTCTGTTCACATATGTTTTAAGCATGGAGTCTATGGAGCTGAGACATATTACTTTGTACTTTGATTCAGTGGTCTTGAAAAGTACGAGTTGTAATAAATATAACCGATTACTTTATAGTGTCACCGCGTACGCTATGTATGTATTAAGATATGACTTATGATTATATACGGGGTACATGGATGTTTCAGTTCATCAGGGTCGCGGGATAGTCCTATGGTAACCTCTTAAAGGTACAGTTCATACAATCTCAAACATGTTTGTAAAGAATGATAGAAAAATGAAAATGTGTGGTGCTCTAAAAGAAACCTCAAAATTTTCTTGCAAAAACCTATAATGTTCAATGTGCCATATGATGTTCTTGAGATGATGACCCCCAGTAATCAATGAATGAATGGAAAACAGTCCAACATGAATTACTTCTCCATTATAATCTGACTAGTGGGCTAAGACCCCCACAAACACTGCAGTAAGGGGCCACACTATGTATACAAGTGTCCCAACATAGAATATCAGAATGGAGTATGTGTTAGTGATGAAAATAACTCACTTTTGGAGTGGATGTAGTCCTTGTGGATGTAAAGTCTTCTTCTTCCGATTGGGGGTGTGCATCCGATTTTTCTAATGGAGATGAACGTGAAAACAAAGAAAAAGCAGGCACCGTTTCTCAGGAAAAAAGCAAAAAAATAAATAAAGTCAAGGAGAGCGTTTTTGCCCTAAAAAACAATAATTTAATGGAACCAGCAAACGAATACAGCTACATTACGGGGTACAAATTTGTACCCCGTAATGTAGCTGTATTCATTTGCTGGTTCCATTGAATTATTGTTTTTTAGGGCAAAACGCTCTCCTTGACTTTATTTATTTTTTTGCTTTTTTCCTGAGAAACGGTGCCTGCTTTTTCTTTGTTTTCACATGTAAAGAATAATAAATAATTTATGTACTACAGTATGACAAAAATCTTTGTAATAACACAAATAAGCATGCCAGACATTTTGTATGTAATTTTTCAATGTTTATAATGTCTAAAGCATTATCAAAGTTACATCCCCTTCATCTTCTGATGGTTTGGCCTCTTCATCCCTGTCCTCTCTCTAGCAGGGTACCAATTGTATCTAATAACTGCCCAGCTATATTATCTAGATGAACTAAATTTCCCACAATGCTTTGTAGTAAAATATTTTAATAACCCGACCAATCGAACGAGTATAGGAGCATTTATACATCTGCAACGTTTCCAATCACTTGTCAGTGTGCAGATATTATTGATGGACATATGTAATGATATAAAATCTATTTCATTTTTTCAAAACGTCACTTTGAACAGCAGCTTTAACAAATAACTTTAATTCTTGTGACAGTGTTGACATATGTTCTCACAGGTTACATACATTTAAACCTTTAAGCTACATGTCTAACGTATTCAATACATGTTAAATTCGGTCATCAATCTACAATGTTTTTACTACTATGGTGAATAGCCATATTTTGGTTGGGTTTACAAGAATACTTCATTTGCAATAGAATTTGTTTGTTTTTAAAGTATTTTTTTATGTTGTGTGTGTGTGAATTTAAAACAGCAGTTGAAGCAATATCCTACATGTGTTTTCTTTATTTTTTTATAAATCACTTCTGTACTACTGTATGAGAAAATACTTTAAAAAAAAATTTAAAAAAAAGGTTTTAAATACATTTTGAATGTTTCTAATGTAGGAAGCATTTCGAAAGTGACAGCCCCATTCCCCTTCTGATAGGCTCTGGCTATTGAGCCCCGCCCTCTCTCTAGCATTGAACCAATTATATCTTGTAACTGCACAGTCAATAATATCCCAGGACTACCTTGCCCACTGTAAGGAATCGGGGAACACGTTCCCTCCTTACCTGCTGCTACTCAGCCCTCCGTCTTGGCACCAGCACGTGCATGCACCCCGCTCTGTTTACAGAGTGCGCACACGCAGCTCTTCTTGAGTTGTCTCAGAGGTTGGCTCCGCCCTCCCGTGACAGCGTGCACAGCTCCCCAGCTGCGCAGCAAGTAACCAGATTGCCACTTGTCTCCTGTGCCTATCGCGGCTCCCGCTGGGGCCGCGCCTCCGCTCCTCCCCCTGTCCTATTGGCTGCTACACCTTATACCTTGCGAGCACTCTCTAGCATAGCTCAGCATAACCTCTTGTAGCCTTGTGTGCCTCACAGTTCTGTTGTGCCTTGCTCCTTTTCCAGTCTTGTCTTACAGTTTGTCTCCTCGTGTACCGACTCGGCTTGTTAGTGAACCCCCTCTGGATATCGACCTCGGCTTACCCTCGACCTTGGTGCGCTCCTGTGTTCTCTTTTTCTTGGTTACCCTCGACTATGTTTATCTCTCCAACTCAAGATCACGGCTACACGGACTTCAACACTTCTCAACCCTACTATCCCAGACCACGGCTTAATGGACTTCAACTACGCTGCTCTCTATAACCCCACATCCTGGCGACTATATAGACTAACCCACTCTCTCCTACCCAGACTCGGCTGTGCTGACAATCCACCTTCCAGGCACGCCTCCGCTGCTGTCAGTGCGTGGTTTCATACCTTCCCACCTCAGTACCGGGGTCTTGTCTTGTTTGTGGGTAGCGCAAGCGTTACACCCAAAATACTGTGCAAGAACTGAATGTAATAACCCTGAGCAAGCGAAAGATTACAGGAGAATGGATCGATCTGCAGCTTAGCTAATCCATTGTCATTGTGCAGATTGAATTGATGCACATATTGAGGGTGAAAATACTTTTTTTGTTTAAGAAAAACCGCAGTTTATACTGCAGCTTTACAAGTCAACATGCTTCAATGATTTAGTACCAATTATACTTAACCGCAAATTGCCACAACTATTGCTGACTGTTTCGTACGTGACAATTAGTGGCATTATAAACATCTGTTTTTCTTTGGCTAACCAAAGTATATGAATAGTTACGTCACATCTTAAAAAACTATCAGCTTAGAATGATTTGAGATTGCTAATGAGCACATAGTCATGGTTTAGAAACAGACATGGAGGCTATTACTTTGAATTTTTTTGATTAACAACCTTTCATTTATTGAAGTTACGAGCCACAATGACTACTTACTTAAAGGAAGCCAATTGAACACTTACTTTGTGTGTGAGATGGCGGATGGAGAGATGGAGATAGAGTTGAGACACATTGTGATGAGAAGGGGAAGACTGGCTTTGGAGGAGAGACAGAGGAGAGAACAGGATAGGAGAGCGAGAGTAGAGGAGAAAAGAGGGACCAGATAGGAGAGGCACAGGATAGGAGAAGGAGAGGAGATAAGAAGGGAGAGACAGGATAGGAGAGGGTGAAGGAGAGGAGAGAGGTGGTGTCCCGTCCACACCTATACCGTGAACGCACACTTTGAGGGGTTTATTGAGGATGAAATTATTAGCAGATATTGCTTGAGTTCAGCAGCAATCTTAGCTCTTTATGCAGAGTTAAGAGAAGATTTAGATTTCATAATAGGCAGATGTCGTGCAGTCCCTGGGCTTGTTAAAATGCTGTGCTGATTACATTTTCTTGCTTCTGCATCTTTTCAGACATCTGTGGGCATACTATGCGGGGTCTCGCAGTCGTCATTCTCACAGGCCTTTAGGCAGTTTCTATGTGCACTGACTAGACTCCCTAGGAATTATATAAATTTTCCTAGAGAGCAGACTGAGTGGCTGGAACTCAGGAATGGCTTTTATATCATAACCGGGCTACCGTGCATGATGGGTGCAATCGATTGGAAAGGAAAAGGAAAAATGTACCATTGAGATATACAGTTTGCAAAGATCCATCCTTTGAACAGAACCTGAGTATGCTGTGCACAATCCCTGGAGTTTTACCACCTGCTGCTGAATATCAAGAGACGCTATTTTCTTCACTGCGCATGCGCAATGACATCGCGCTGATTCAGAAGCCAGGCACACTGCAGCAGACCTCACGGGAGCCCCGTGATCCCCGTGATCTCTATGGGGATGCTGTTTGTTAACATTACCACGGAGGATGACGGATATGACGCAGCAGGACTTGGCCCATCAGCTGTATGTAATTGCACACACTCTGATTTCGCGCATTACGGATGACGTCATCGGGGCTTTAAGTACCCCTGCGGTGCTGCACAGCCAGCTACAAACACTCTCTGGAGATAGCAGCAGGCGCGTTTGGACTGCATTACTGAGGACTGTCTGGTTTGCATTGTGCTACTTACTTCTATTAATTCTCTGAACGCCCAGACCTGCATCCTCTGTTGTTTTGCTGGATACATTTTTCCTTTTTACCTTCTTGCTATTCATTGCATTATTGTTGACATTAGTATCATACTCGGGTTTAGTGGAGGATTGAATTGTTAGGAGGTTCAGGGATATTGCATTTTGATTTATTCATTATATCTCACAGGATTAGTGGAGGGTCTTTCTTGTTTTTATTTGGGGCTATTACAGGATCTTGTGGGTTTAGGGGCTAGGGAAGAACCCTTTTGTCCTTCTGGGGCATAGGGGAATGGGCCTGACTAAGGGTTAATCCCTGAAACGTTGCCCCCCTTGACTCCTCCTTTAGACCCACCTCTTTCTTTGCTGTTTTGCCCCCACCCCCGACACCCCCTTGTCTGTTCCACAGCTTGTTTCCCTTGTATCATATATTCCTCCCCCGCACACCTCATATGTGTTATACCTATATGTTTATGTTCTGTATATGTGACACTGTATGTTTTTGATTCATTTGTGTCTTTATTAAATTTACTTATTGGTTGCATACCAGTGGTAACTATTAAATATACTGTACCCGCTTGTCATGTTGCTCGGATAGGGATTCACAGTGGCAAACACAGAGATGGACACCGGAGCCAGCAAGTGGACTGCCCGATATACAGGCTAGTGTCCACACCTCGTGAAGGTGGCTGCTCGTGGTGGCGCACTCTTATCCAAGAGCAAGCGCATAATTGCAAAACCGCCGTCGGAACACACGTTTGCAACCCCAAGCATTTCCTGCTGCTTCTGCAGAGTCAGCTACACGGCTGTCTCTGCTGGAACCGCTATTACCACTGTAATTGAGGTGTTGCCCTCGGTACTCACTTGATCTGCCAAGTCCAATTGAGAACCTTTCCTACCACGCTTTATATATGCACTGTATATATATATACTACCACTCCTTAGAAAAGACAGTATGGAACTACTGTAGGAGAGTGCAGAGAAGAGCCACCAAATTAATAAAGGGGATGGACAATCTAACTTATGAGGAGAGGTTAGCTAAATTAGGTTTATTAACATAAGAAAAGAGGTGTCTAAGAGGGGATATGATAACAATATACAAATATATTCGGGGACAGTACAAGGAGCTTTCAAAAGAACTATTCATCCCAAGGGCAGTACAAAGGACTCGGGGGCATCCCTTTAGGTTGGAGGAAAGGAGAGTTCACCAGCAGCAAAGGAAAGGGTTCTTTACAGTAAGGGCAGTTAAAATGTGGAATTCATTACCCATGGAGACTGTGTTGGCAGATACAATAGATTTGTTTAAAAAAAGGTTGGACATCTTTTTAGAAAAGAAAGGTATACAGGGATATACCAAATAAGTATAGATGGGAAGGATGTTGATCCAGGGATTAATCCAATTGCCAATTCTTGGAGTCGGAAAGGAATTTATTTTTCCCCTTGTAGACGGACGTTCACAGAGGTACACAATTGGAGGCTTTTATAAGGTGAAATTATAATAGGCTTTATTGTGCCTTTTCCTTTTCATCAGGAAATCATCCAAACACAGGGGGGGGAACAAAGCTTCTATTCACTTGGGAGTATCTCTAGGGAAAATACCATGCAATTAATTCACAACTCCCTAAGTCAAGCATGTCTCGCAGCCCCAAACATATATCATAAAATAAGCAGATATAAGCAGTCTCTTAATAGTGAAAGTCTTATCTGTTTCTTGCTGTAGAGTAAGCTTCTCTGCTCTCCTGGTACCGCACCCGTGCGTGCACAGAAAATATCAGCATCCAGGTTTAGAAGTCTTATTTGGTGTCTTGCAATCAGCTATGCTGGACAGAGCTCAAGACTGGTCAGCTCCAGAGATTCTGTTCTCTTGGTCAGTCTCTCCTGGGAGACTCAAGAACACTCCTCTGTCTCCAAAGGTCAGCTCTCATGCAGAGCTAAGGAGTCACTTCCTGTCTCAACAGACAGGCTTTTGTAAGCAATCAGGCAGGTGGTGTTCATTAATTGACTACCAGCAGTTAACCACCACACTGCTAGATTAAAGGCACATTACTTGAACAGGGATTACTCCCCTGTTACATACCTCCCCTGTTTGTGGGAAGCTCGGGCTTGCCATGGCCAAAGCCCATCCTTCCACTCTCATTCTAGATATCTCAGTGACTTGAATGAGAGTGGATGGAGGAAGAGAACCCTCAGTCCTGTTGGGATTGGAGCCCTTTCTCCAGTTTATTCGTGTCTCCTCCTGAAGGTGTTTGAGATCAGCACCCCTCAGTCGCTCGAGGAGGACTTTCTCCAAGTATAGTCTTTTTTCTACGTGCGCGGTCCTGAGATTTCCCTCGCGTCGGGTGCTCGTCTTAGGCATACTGTATGGCAGCAGTTGCAGAGCGTTTAAAAACAGCCCCTTTTAGATTAAGTTGCAATTCCACACCCACTTCCAGAGAATGTCCCATCTTTTCAGCTTCATCAGCTAAGGATTCTTCTGGTTTTAATTCAGCACGTGTACCTTCTTTTGTTGCCTGCTGGGTGGCTGAAGGTTTTGCTAGTGCTTGTTTAGGTGGTTCAAATTTTGCAAGCTTGTCTTTCAGATGAGCGGTATTCCCAGCTCTCCCTGTACCCTTGTCTTCATGGGTTTTTGAGGCTGTGGGATACTGACGCTTAGTCAGGGTCAATACTTGTCCTTGTAGGACTGTAATCTCATCCGCGAGAGATCCCTGTTTTTTGAGTGTGTCTTGCAAGTCTCTTCTCAGGGAATTTATCTGATTGCTTTGCTTTCTCTGAGCTTGCCTCCACATTTTTATTGCATTGTGAAGCACTATGAACTTCTTTGCTTGGGCCACAGTTACTTGTTTCAGTTTCTGGACCTTCTTGTGCTCCCTTTTGTGCCGCGTCACCTGGGTTCTAAGCTTGGCTTTTAGCATTGCTTTGGTGATGCTCAGGGTAGCCTTCAGTTTCTCATGCTGCTTTGCTGGGACATACTGGGTCATCAGACGTTCCTGCAGCACTTGAATTTCTTTAGCAGCCTGCAGCTTTTCTTCCTGCTTCTCCTCAGCATACTGGAGGTGTGTACGCAGACCTTGCAGTTGATTCTGCAGTCAGTGCTCTGCTTCAAACTTTTCCTTGACTTCTTCTGTCAACTGCAAATTTTCTTCTTTCAGTTTTAAGTTTTCTCTTTTTTCATGCTCTGTATTCTTCAGGGCTTCTTTGCAGTCCTCCTTCCATTTACGCACATCTGCTTTGAGAATGACAATCTCCTGGCGTGAGACTTCCTTCTCTAGGTTGAGGGTCTGAAGCTCCTTCTGAGAGACTTTGAGATCTGTACCAAGATTACCAATAGTTTATTTAGCAATGTCCAGCTCCTCAGTGAGACTGTGTAGTTCCTTTCTGGAAACTTCCAGGTCTGTGCGGCAGCTGTTGGTCTCATGATGTGAGGCATCAAGCGCTCTGCGGAGTGTCTGAACCTCTTTCTGAGATACGTCCACTTCTATCCGGACACTGTTGACCTCCTGTTGTGAGGCATTCAGCTCTATACGAAGAGTGTGAACCTCTTGCTGGAAGGCTGTCATCTGCTTCAGTGCCTCCTCATACTTCTGCTTTAGCGTAGCCACCATTTTATCAGATTGGCTCTGCTTTTCATCCATGGTGGAAATAGTAGCCTTTGCAGTATCTAGCTCAGTCTTGAGATCGTCCAATCCTGTCCTGGCTAAAGAGTAAATTGTGAGCACATCTTTTTGTAGCCTCACGTTATTTTTCTGTAGCTCTGTGTTATCTGCTCTCTCAAATTTCAATTGTTCTCGAAGTAGATCACAGTCACGCCTGGCAATTTTCAGGGCGTCTTCAGGGCTGGCCAAGGGATCGTCACTCACTGGTTCCGGGTCCGCTTCCATGGGATGACTGGTTGAGGGTTCCTCACTGTTGGCACTGGACAGACACTTCTTTGGGGTACACGACTTCTGCCTTGGGCCCTCTGGATATTCGGTTAACCGCGGGACGAATTCTCCATTTTCTCTAGGCTGCAGGGCAACTCGGTCCCCCTTTTCCTCCACAGGATCTGCGGACGTGTCTGTTCCTTCCACGGTAAGTGAAGTACTGCTTTTCTTTTTCTTTTTCCGCCTTTTTGATTTGGATGACACCGTCCCTTCAGGGATATTGGGGTCTCCATCTTCATTTGAAATTTTAGCAGCTTCATTATATACGCCAGGCTTTTCTTGCAGTTGCTTTAGCTGAGAGAAATATTGGGTGATCTGCTGCTCCCGCTCTGTCTCCTGTTGATCATATTCGTCATCAAAGGGAGCGGTCTTTTCTGTTCGTGCCGAGTTCAGGCACCCCCACCATTCTTGGGGTGTTTTGTGAGTGTGACTCGGTTCGGGTTCCCCATAAGAGATATCTTCCTCTTTATTGGACTGGAAGGGCCACTCTTCCGTGGGGTAGGGTTCATTACAGGAACGCTGCATCTTGTCCTCCATTTTTAGGCTATCAGGTGTAATTTTCTTCATGACCTCCGGAGGTGCTATTGCAGCTATTGCCACTGTATTTGCTAGAAACCCCAATTGTGGTAGTCCTACAGGTGGGCATATTTTGCTTGTAGAGGTCGTAGCTCTCACAGGCATCTCTGTAGAATTTTCTTTCTTGGATAAGTTTTACAATATCAGCAGTACTGTGCATTCATTTTCTCTCATCAGGTATACAAGATTTGCAGTTGCTAGGTAAAACTCTCATTAGGTATGCTGAATGTGTAGTTGCTAGGAAAAAAACTTCTGTTTGCTTTACACCATTTATTTGCTAGGTGTAATCTCTCCGCTTCAGCAACAGAATTTGGTTTTCTGCCTGAGTTCAGTAATTTTCAGTCTCATCTTTGGGTATTATGGCATTCACACTTCACACTTTGGGTGTCTGTTTTGCTCCCAAGATATATATAAGCAGACTTGTTTTACTTGCAGAAAAAAAACCATTCTTTGCTGTGGACTATTTCTTTCATTCCCGGCATGGTGACTCAACATTCAGCAATTGGTTTTGAAAAACCTTTTACACAGTTCAGAAATCACTTTTTCCCCTATAGGGCAATTTTACACGAAGCATTTGTTTGCTAACAATTCCCCTGTTTCAGCACAGTCTTGTATCAATTTTCACACTTTTCTGCATATACTCCATTCACAGCTGGTAGCCTTATGCGGTGTGGCAACCTTTATTTGCAAAATCAGTACCACTCATGGGTCACCATCTGTATTCACTGCTTCAGCGAAACTTTTGAAAACAACAAACACCTATCCCTTTTTAAGGGCTGACTCACTTTTGAACCCTGACTATGGCTGAAAGGCAAAACCCCTATTTCAATGACCATATTACACTTTGTGATAGGCAAATTAAGGTTTAGCTACTTCAGCAGTCTCTTCTGTTTTTTTTTGTAAGTTTCAGTGCAGTGTGGTTTCAGTGGTGTGTATCCCTTTAATTCTGATCTCTGCTGCATGAGGTTTTTTTTTTTTTTCTCAGACTGTTTGTAAGCAAAAAGCATTAAAAAAATTTCACAAAAAAATCTCCGGTCCTTTTTAACTACAAATACACCTCTTGTCCCACCGCGGACACCATATGTAGACGGACGTTCACAGAGGTACACAATTGGAGGCTTTTATAAGGTGAAATTATAATAGGCTTTATTGTGCCTTTTCCTTTTCAGTAATAGGGAGTGAAGGGGGGAAGGGATAGTGAGCTCTAGCTACTGTCTGTGATTTGGTGCCAGGGGTGAGAGGATCATTGAACATGCAAAAACACTTGCCTAAACAAGTGAGAGAACCCCTTTTGAACAAGCACTCATAGTGTGATTGATACAAGTTAGTTTAAAAGAGTAACCTTTATTAGTGTATATGGGTAAAATAAGTGAAGTACATAAACACTCAACACAATTAAAACACGTATTAAACTTAATGTCTCTGAGTCTGAATTGTAGACTAATGGAGGTGGTGTTTGAAGGAATATAATGTAACTGGCACCATATTAAAGTATAGAATGAATAAGGTGCCTCAGTGTGGTGTGTATATTATTGTTGAAAGTGTCTGGTGTATGTCACGTGAATACAGTGTCAGTCACACCACTTTCATACCACATCTGATTGATATGTGGTTCTCTGACAATATACAATATATAATATATAGCTAGTGAATTTCGGGCCAGACCAACTTGATCAGTGCTTAGTGTGGCTTAGCTGGAATCGATTGTCAGAGAGACCACCAAAGGGTTAAAATATATCCTTCAATACAACGCTGGATGAAGTAAAATATCAGGAAGGAAGGCTACTGTGTAGCTGGGGTAGTGAGGCTAAATTGTGGGAACTATTGGTATATAATGATGATTTTATTGTTTCCCACTAATCATTAATGATTTCAAAGTTATTATGGCCTCATATGAGCTCAACAAGATTCACATAGTAAATAGATAGTGATATGAATGGCTGCTCGTATCCCCTGTGAAGGTAGCAAGTGTGTTTGTGGATAGGCTAGCAGGTATATCTCGATTAATAAAGCTAATAAAAGAGTTATCTTCAGCTGCCTGAAAAGTAAAAGTCACTTTATCTCTGCAGACCTATATAGGTGGTATAGGTAAGTGATTGATATTTATGATAGCCGCCCAGCTGTGTCAGTCAATGTAGGTGTTTTAGATGGGCAGGCTATCTTGCTATAGACAGATTTGTCTCAGTTACCACTTATCTTCTAGGGCAAACCAGCCCTGTCTACTAAATATAAGCGACTAGATAGAGTATAGGTGCCCAGCAGCCGCTCGGTGACGTACCCTATACAATACAGGGGTGCTGTGGGGGGCTGCTATCTCGGAGCATTTAATCCCTGCTCACGAGTGGCGGCATCTGTTGATTCTCCGCCCGGCATGGTGTATTCATGAACACCGCTATGTATCAAACTGCCGGGTGGAGCTCAAAGTGAAGCTGCGGCTATTCTCCGCGCTCACAGACAGACGTCGCCGCACCAGTGCGCGTGCTGACGTCACAGAGGAACGCCCACCGACGTACGTTTCGCGTCACACTGACGCTTTCTCCTTTTCATCAGGAAATCATCCAAACACAGGGGGGGAACAAAGCTTCTATTCACTTGGGAGTATCTCTAGTGAAAATACCATGCAATTAATTCACAACTCCCTAAGTCAAGCATGTCTCGCAGCCCCAAACATATATCATAAAATAAGCAGATATAAGCAGTCTCTTAATAGTGAAAGTCTTATCTGTTTCTTGCTGTAGAGTAAGCTTCTCTGCTCTCCTGGTACCGCATCCGTGCGTGCACAGAAAATATCAGCATCCAGGTTTAGAAGTCTTATTTGGTGTCTTGCAATCAGCAATGCTGGGCAGAGCTCAAGACTGGTCAGCTCCAGAGATGTGTGTTCTCTTGGTCAGTCTCTCCTGGGAGACTCAAGAACACTCCTCTGTCTCCAAAGGTCAGCTCTCATTCAGAGCTAAGGAGTCACTTCCTGTCTCAACAGACAGGCTTTTGTAAGCAATCAGGCAGGTGGTGTTCATTAATTGACTACCAGCAGTTAACCACCACACTGCTAGATTAAAGGCACATTACTTGAACAGGGATTACTCCCCTGTTACACCCCTTATGAGTTAGTATAGATATAGGATAAAGTATCTGTTGTCTAAATTTTGCATAGGTTGAACTTGATGGACGTATGTCTTTTTTCAACCTCATCTACTATGTAACTATGTAACTGTAGACCGATTCATTTAATTTATTCTGTATACTATTTTAGGATACGGTAATATCATATAATGGCAGACCAGTGTGAAAGGTTCAGGGTGGAGCCGTGGATGTAGCTTACCTAGATATTAGTAAGACCTTAGAAGCCTGATAAACAAGTTGCAACGCTTGGAATTGGATTCTATTATAGTTGAATGAACATTGGTTGAAGCAGAGGGATCTATAGGGAACAGTGCTCTTTAATATCTTTATTATATCATTAATATCTTTATTAGCGACATTTGGAAAGTATGCCTTTTTGCAGCGGTCACATAGATCTGCAACAGGGTTAACATACCAATGGGAGTAAACAAAAGTATTAATGATTTAAGTACATAAGTGGAATAAGTGGAATAGCCAAGAGTGTGACACCTACACACCTACAATTTAATACCAAAAATTGATTTGTAATTCCACTGCCTGTGTGCGGAGGAGGAAGTACTGTCTGGGAAGTATAATGCAGTTTACATCCCAAATAAGTCAATGTTAAATGTCAGGTAATAATGATGTTTGTGTTTAATATATCAAGAAATGCCTAAATATCAGTAAGATAATCTAATGCTCAGTATTCTGCATATCTCTGTTGTCCAGCTGTCAACTGCCGTGATGCCATTTATGGCTCTGCATGTGACAGGATCCATTTAGTAACAGGGGGGGTGTTTAAACAGAGTGTTTTTTGAATATAACGTTTTCATTTCAGACTGAGTTTATTTAGCAGTGATGCGTCTCCAGTGATAGACGTTTATATGCTGCTAGATCATTTTGTTGCTTCGTATCTTTCTACCATCTCCGAAGAGCTGAAATGCCATTGATGTCTATGTGACCTCGAACTTTCTGTATCACAAAAATGACAAAACAAATGGGGCAACATGGCAGATCCCTGTTGTGGTTAAAAACACAATGTATAATGATGAAAGAAAGGGAATGTACCTAAAGTTTTGGGGTGTAGCCTGACATTAATGAGACAGTAGTTCACCTTTATAGGTTAAAAAAAAAGCTGTGTGTGCTGTGCACGCGCATAGTAAGTGAAACTTCTTTGACTTTTGTCACAGAAATTGACTTGTAACGCGCGTGCTCGGCACACATGTGTCAGTGTGTCAGTCAGTGAGTATGTATGTGTTTGTTTGTGTGTGTGTCAGTCAGTGTATGTATCTGTGCCAGTCAGTGTATGTATCTGTACCGGTCAGTGTGTGTATTTGTGTCAGTCATTGTGTGTGTGTGTGTGTGTGTGTGTGTGTGTATGTGTGTGTGTGTGTGTGTGTGTGTGTGTGTGTGTGTGTGTGTGTGTGTGTGTGTGTGTGTGTGTGTGTGTGTGTGTGTGTCAGTGTATGTCTCTCTCTCTCTGTGTTGTGTGAATGTCTCTCTGTGTCGGTCAGTGAGTGTATGTGTGTGTGTCAGTCAGCGTGCGTGCGTATGTGTGTCAGTCAGTGTGTGTGCGTATGTGTGACAGTCAGTGTGCGTGCGTGCGCGTGCGTCAAAGTGTGCGTGCGTCAAAGTGTGCATGCGTCAGTGTGTGTGTGTATGTGTTTATTGGCAGCAGTACCAGCATCATGAATGTTGAGCGGGTGGGGGAGCTCACAGTGGGGGGGAAGGAATAGGCACATCATTCAGGGGCGGTGTTCGGTACATCACTGGGGTGTGCGTGCGTGTGTCAGTGTGTGTCAGAGTGTGCGCGTGCGTGAGTCAGTGTGTGCGCGTGCGTGCGTCAGTGTGTGCGCGTGCGTCAGAGTGTGTGCGCGTGCGTCAGAGTGTGTGCGTGCGTCAGAGTGTGTGCGTGCGTCAGAGTAAGTGTGTGTGTGTGTCAGTCAGTGTGTGTGTGTGCGTCAGAGTAAGTGTGTGTGTGTCATTGTGTGTATGTGTCAGTCAATGTGTGTGTCAGTCAATGTGTGTATGTCAGTGTGTGCGTGTCTGTCAGTGTGTGTGTGTCTGTCAGTGTATGTGTATCTCTCTGTGTGTACCGTATGTCTCTCTGTCTGTGTCCTGCCCCCTCTCTCCTGACTCCCCCCACCCCTGACGGAGCTGCGGACCCGGGGGGCTCAGTCTGAGTCTTCTGAGCAGATACCCCCCCACCCCCCGGCGGCGCGCTCAAGCTCCCCCCTTCCCCACCCCCCGGCGGCGCGCTAAAGCTCCCCCCTTCCCCACCCCCCGGCGGCGCGCTCAAGCTGCCCCCTTCCCCACAACCCGGCGGCGCGCTCAAGCTCCCCCCTTCCCCACAACCCGGCGGCGCGCTCAAGCTCCCCCCTTCCCCACCCCCCCCCCCCCGGCGGCGCGCTCAAACCACCCTATTCCCAGGCGCCGCTGCCAGCCGCTTCTGCGCATGCGTGGCACGCGGCATGGCAGTGGGCGGGGAACGGCGCCGCTGCCAGCCACTTCTGCGCATGCGTGGCGCGCGGCATGGCAGTGGGCGGCGGAACAGCGGCGCCGTGGCAGTTAGGAGCGGCGGCTATCGCCGCCACATGTGAGCAACTAGGTGTGGGTGTGTGGGAGGGTGAGGGGTGCGGCGGCGATTAGGAGCGGGGGGGGGGGGCGTGTGAGCGGAGCGGCGTCCATTACGTGATGTCACTTCCGTTTCACATTTCGCCCCCCCATCTATCCAGTTTTATCCCATCAGAGGTGCCACTAAAGAAGTTTCACTTCAAAAAGTGCAAACAATAACACATATAAAACTTCCATCATCACAAACATCCCAGGAATTGGGGATAATTGACATACAGTCCCCATAAACCACCTATCTGCCTCCTAGGTAACATAACACCTGATGTTTTTTTTTTATAACTTGTATTTTATTAACAGATAAAAATACATGGTATACAGAAAGATATTTATAACACCTGATGTTTAACAATTATTTCAATAAAAATAAATCAGCATTGCTACATCTTTAAATTGAGACGATAAGTATCCTATTTATATTTACAGTATTTCTTTGCGCTCGTTTTCTTGTTTTAAGTCAAGACAGCAGTGAACACTTCACTAGCAGGAAGGTTTATGCTCAGCCAAGTTGCCAGTGTGGCAGCTGAGCATATAATATCCATTGAGGAGGATGCATACTCCTGGGTATGCCTGGCTGTGGTTGGCTGGAGAGATTTAGCACAGGTGTATACTCAGGCAGAGGAATCAGCAACAGGCAGAGGAGCAAGGAAGGTTCTGCGCATGTGTGCAAGTGCCGCGCATAGCGGGTGCGTGCTGCGGGACGGTGGCGTCACCGTGCAAGCGCAGCCTGGAGGGCAGGTCCAGCGGGAACGGCATTTAGTGCAGAGTGTGGTCCGCGCGCGCTCCTAGATGGAATGCTGGTATTCGCCAGCAGGCATGATGTGCTGCAGGGGGCAGGTGAAGCGGAACACCCGGTCGCGGGTTGGGGTAAGCGAGGAGCGCCGAGGATCACGGATCCTTACAGTTTGTAAGCACCAAATATCAGCTACCTTAAATAATCGTGCACATTGAGGAGATCACAGTTCTTTTATTGTTACAGCAATGTATTGAAGCAAATATATATTGTTCTTCTTTTTTCTTATATTCACGGGACATTGTACGTACACTTATCCGAAGGACCAGCACCAAAGAGGACCTGCTTCTCCATACTTAAATTGGTATATATCCCTGGTATCTCAAGTGAGCTCCTTTTTGTGCACTGATTTCTCTCCACGTGGTTTTTAAAGGTGTGTTGTGGGTGGTATATATAGCCCGTGGGCTTTTAGTAGATATGTAATGTTAGGGGGAACACCTCTTTTGCATATCATTAGCATTAATGGTCAGAAAATATTAACCATACATTATTTCAAGGAGTAGCACTGGGATTAATTTTAAGCTATTCTCTTTTGTGGATAAGCGTTACGCATATCCTGACGTTAATTTAGGTCAACATTAGGTCACGTAGTCTAACAGACTGGGCTCGAGAGACCATATATCTCCAGAAAGACATACATACATTTGAGATTCTGCAAAGGAGGGCTACTAAAATGGTGCGTGGTCCATATCATAAAACATATCAGGAAAGACTAACGGACCTCAACATGTACAGCTTGAAGAGAAGAAAAAAGAGGGGGTATGATTGAAATGCATATTAAGGGTTTCAACAAGGTGCTTGAGATAAGTATATCTGAGAGAAAGAGAGGCGCTGGAACAAGAGGTTAATGTTCCGAGGCTGAAGGTCGGCAGACTCGGGGGAAATGTGAAGAAGTGCTTCACTTCTTCAGTCTCGGGGGGTTCATGAAATAACCTCCCAACATACTGTAGGTGGAGTGACAAATACAGTAATGGAATTTAAAAATGATCGGGATAGACAGAAAGCTATTTTAAATATGAAAGAAAGCCAAGGGTTTCCGTTTTTGCAACAGACCGGCCAATGGGTAGACCAGGTGGCTTGCTGTAAAATGCTTCTATGTTTCTGAAAACATTTAACTGGAGAACGGTCAAATCTATCTATGAAGATCATTAACACAATAATAAGTAGGATTCCACTGTGAGGTGAATTTACCTGGCTTCCTTCATAGAATCAACTTTAAATTGGGGCACCACCTTAAAACATAAACATAAACACTTGTAGGCATGCAAAACAAATTCTATAAAATAATTATATGTGGAGTATATTTAGACTCAGTTCACTTTAGCAGTAATGGAAGACTTTATGGTGGATTTAGAACACTCTCACCCAGTCCATTTGACAATCAGTTACAGTGACTAGCTGAATCTCATTAGTAATTACACCATGAGGAGGCTTTCCATTGTAGTAGAGTGCAATTATTCCCCAGATAATCTTAAAACATTGTTCCAGCTCCAATGTACGCTCTCTGAAGAGCAAGCCATGAAAGGCAGCTGGCATTATTGACTCTCCAACCCTTTCTCTTTAATGATTGCAATATAGATGCCTACAGCACACTTACTGTAACAGTAACATTCCCAATGTAGGAACTGCACTGAAATAACTCAAATGTACACTGCTTGGAATATCTGTCATCCACTTGTCAAAGCTCCCGAGCCCTAAAGTACTTCTGGTCTCAACATGTGGGGCACCACACACATTTAATAGCACCACTTGGTAAATATGGTCTTATATGTACTAGTAGAATGCTTAATCAGACGAGTTTATTAAACCCTCATCATGTTAGTCTGACGATGGAGCGTTATGGTGTTGTTCTGAGGAAAACAGACGCACATAACTACGTTACTTCTTTTCCACTCCAAACACTCATAATGATATAATATTACTAATAATAAAAAGTTAATATCGATAAATAAAACTGCGTATTAAATTGTCCAAGCAATATTACACTAGGAGAGTGGAGAGAGTGGAGAGAGTGGAGAGAGTGGAGAGAGTGGAGAGAGTGGAGAGAGTGGAGAGAGTGGAGAGAGTGGAGAGAGTGGAGAGAGTGGAGAGAGTCATTTGTGATATGATTTGGAATTTAAGTACATACAGAATATGCATTGTATTTAAATCCAAAGTGGTCTAGTTTTATAGACAATGTATTCTCTGTTAGAATGGGATACTTCCTGACTCACACAAGTAAACAATAATTTTTTCTAGTGTGAAAAAGTGTAGTTTGCAGAAAAGAAGATGGCAAAGTCACACAGTGCCCCAAAACCAAAATGCAGGGACTAATAACCTTTTCCCCACATATTTCACAAACCAAAGAGGACAAAAACATTTTTGCCAAAAGTGAATTAGTTCAACTAAGTTATCAATACCATATACTGTATGTATGTATGTATATTTAAATTATATACTTAAATAAAATTACATTATTTAAAGATAATGCAGTGTTATGACTAAATAACGTGATGTTAACCCTATGTCTATGAGCTCAATTACAGCCGTAATGTTTGCATTTGAATGAAAGTAAATGGGGAATTTCAGCTGAAAGCGGCATGATCGGCTGCTTCGGAGAGTAAAGAACAGTGGTGGCCAACTCCAGTCCTCAAGAGCTACCAACACCTCGGGTTTTCAGGATATCCCTGCTTCAGCACAGGTGGCTAAATCAGTGGCAGTCCAAGACCGAGCCACCTGTGCTGAAGCAAGTATATCATGAAAACCTGACCTGTTGGGTAGCTCTTGAGGGCTGGAGTTGGCTAACCCTGGAATAGAATAAGTCCCTGAGTAGTATGTTGGTAGGTTTTCAGAGACAGTGGGGAAGGTGTAAGTGCTTAGGCTAGGGCCTGGCAGAGAGTATTGGTAATTGCCTTTCTGATTGTGGTGAGAAATAGTGAGGATTCCAGGCTATTGAAATGCTTAATTCAGAAGGTGTGTTAGATTTGACTTGAAGGTGGGAAGAAAAGGTGTTTTTTGTTAGTGAGCATATTGTTCCCTTGGATAAGTTTTCTTGCACGGAGTATTTAATGTTCAATACACCGGCAAACGTGTCCTCGGAAATGGGAGCAGCGCAGTTGAACTTTGCAGGACCCTCTGGAACCAATAAGGTAAGAAAACATCTCCTCCCCTCCAAGAAAATATGAGAAGCTGCTTTAAAGCAGATATAAACAGCACTAATTCCCAATGAATACAGAAAATAGAAATATCCCTTGTGAGCACATTTACATGTCTCAGACGGGTGTGCAACCCTGCCTTTCCTCATGATCTCTTAGCAAACAATACTTATACTGAAGCAAGGGATTCTGGGAAATAAAATGGAAATGAGCAAACGTTTTTCTTCTTATCCATTTTAACATGGACCCCAACAAGCTTATGCCTGCGGTATTACACAGCTTTTCAGCACAGCCTGGGTTAAAGAAGTGCAAAGCTATCAAACCTACTCACAATTCCCCAGTATAACAAAGAACAGACAAAGAATTCCATTTGTGACATTACTACATGCAACGCATTCATCAGTCTGCTCTCGCTTCACTTGCAGCAGTGATTGTATAGTGAAGATTGTACAGTAACTCCATTCTGTAACCAAATGGTGGTTTTGATTTATTATTGAATGATGCCGATCTTTTTGTTTTTGTGTCTCATTTCTTTCAGATAAAATCTTTTGCTGCGTCCCATTGCACTCGTACTACTTTACATGATCTCGGAGAAAAGGAAATGCAGGTTGACCCAATGGTTCTTTTGCAATGCGCAACTAATCGACTTCCCCTTGGATGGAACTCAGAGGCACCTCTGCCATGGAGAAAGTGCTTCCCTGCATATTGAATAAAGGCGGATATCCCATGAATACTGCAACAGATGTCATATGCTTATGTTTCTTCAACCCGCTGCAGAGGTTAAAATAAAAATGGATACGTAGGTTCAAAATAATGGTAGAAGACAAAGTGTAAACCTACCAGGAGGAAATTACTACGGTGCGGTGTCATGTCTAGTATGGCTTGTATGATTCAATCCAGATATAGTTCCTTCGTCACAACCAAGCAAGCTGTGCATTGCTATAAGTGCACCCTCAATACCGTCCCAGTGCTACAATCAGCTTTCCACAACATTCAGGAAAGAGGAACCGAATTATGACTGAGAAGCACAATATAAATCCAGTCATGCTACTATGCCCATATACTGTAGCACAATCCAGATTCCTCAAAATTGCTGCTATAAGTATTCAGTCTTTGGCTAGAATGAGACAGAACTGTATCTGTGATCACACCCCTAAAGATACAACACTAGTTGTCTACTCGTCTTTGCAAGGGAAAAAGGTACAAGTGTACAGGTTTGCCAACTACAAAAAAGAGAAGCCACGGGTAACAGTTAGGTGTGAGGTGAACTGAAACCAAATTGAAGTTTAAGTATCCTGAACAAAATGCAAATTACCTCTCTACTGATAAGGTGGTCATGCGTGTTGCGGATAAGCCCGTGTTGGGTCCTCTGGTACTGAAGGAGCTTAAAAACGGTGTACTGTAGCAGAGATATTCCACCAGACATCACTTGGGATTTTCCCTCACATTGAAGAATCAGTCAGCATAGAAAATGTAATACGTCAAGACGATAAGTCCACTGACTACCAAACAGATGCCACAGGAGTCAATCAGAGTGGATAGAAACTCTGCCCAGGTTGGTTCACCCGCGGTCATTAATACTGAACAAGACACAGGTGATCAACCTAGTCTCAGGGAAGAAAAGATCGCACGAAGCAGGACAGAACTCTTACCAAGCAATTAAAAGAAAACTTGGTTAAGTGGAATAAGGAGCTTGGACCAGGAGTCCTCTACAGATGTGAAGAAGCTAAGCACATCATGGGAAGACTGTACTTGTTTCGAGCCCAGGCACATCTTGAGAGAGTGCAGGAATACGGTTCTGCCGTGGCTAGCCTGGGCTACCCACAAACAGGGAACTATCTGACAGGGCCTTCCCCAGTTTACAAATGCAGCACACATAAAGCCTTATGAGTCCAGTAGCTGATGAGTCCAGCAGGGAGCTGGTTAATTGTAGCTAGTCAATAATCCAGTCTCCACCTGGCTCATCAGGCAGGTTTAAAAGTGTGCTGCACAAATGGCATAGATTTCTGTAGCACACTGGAGGTGTGTACTGACCAAGAGAGATTCCAAGCAACCAGACCCTCTATTCCAGGACACAGTGGTCCCTGGAACCCGCCAGAGGGTGCACCCCATGGACACCAACCCAGACCCGGAGACTGATATAAAGAGCCCCCTACTTACAGGCATGTACCTCTTTGGACTTTGGGGACAGAGGTTGGCAAGAGGCCTAGCCTCCTAGCCCTGCAGTTAGGGTCTGGGAAGTGTGAGTCAGTCCTTACAAAGGGATAGGCCTGTTTGATTTATTTTTACTGACATGAAGCTTTATTGTTTTAAAGCTATGGGCTAAATAAATGCCACTGTTTATTTCCCCAATCTATGTCACCCTGGTTGTACCTCTGCACTCGTCTCTTACACCAACTGTAGATGGACGTTCACAGAGGTACACAATTTGGAGACATTTATAATGTGAAATTATAATAGGCTTTATTGTGCCTTTTCCTTTTCATCAGGAAATTATCCAAACACAGGGGGGGGGAACAAAGCTTCCATTCACTTGGGAGTATTTCTAGTGAAATCCTTGCAATTAGTTCACATCTCCATTAGTTAAGCTTCTCCAAGCCCAAACACATAACATGAAAATAAGCAGATATAAGCAGTCTCTTAATAAGGAAAGTCTTATCTGTTTAGTTGCTGTAGAGTAAGCTTGTCTGCTTTCCTGGAACCGCACCCGTGCGTGCACAAAAAAATATCAGCATCCAGGTTTAGAAGTCTTATTTGGTGTCTTGCAATCAGCTCTGCTGTGGGGCTGGCAGAGCTCAAGACTGGTCAGCTCCAGAGATCTGGGTTTCTTTTGGTCACTCTCTCCTGGGACTGAAGAACCTCTGCTCTGTCTCTCCAAAGGTCAGCTCTCAGTCAGAGCTAAAGAGAGTCACTTCCTGTCTCAAAGGCAGGCTTTTGTAAACAATCTAATCAGGCAGGTGGTGTTTAGTAATTAACTACCACACTGCTAGATTAAAGGAACATTACTGAACAGGGATAAGTCCCCTGTTACACCAACCTTGAAAAAACTCTCTTTCTCTCTCTCTTCCATCTCTCTCTCTCTCCTCCCTCTCTCTTGCTCTTCCCCCGATCTTTCTCTCTCACCCACCTCTTTCTTCCCCTTTCTTTCAATCCCATCTCTCTCTTCTTCAGGGATAAAAATAGAAGCATGGCGCACAGCCAAGAGAGTGGGTCAAAAACAGGAATAAAAAATTACTTTATTGTGTCCATATTAAAAAACGGAGTTGTAGCAACCCTCCTATGCGTTTCGTGAGCGATTGCACTTTATCAAGAAGTCCACAGAGTGAAAACAAACAATCCTTGTGTAAACTTTAAAAATGACCCGTTTCGCTCAAAAAATGTGATTACATCATGGCGTCTTGACTTCCCGCTCATGCGCGATGACATCACGCCAATCGCGCATGCGTACAGCCCACAACAACCAAGGTCAGTCTCAGGAACGACACATCTGCCATCAGTTGAGCCTTGGACTGCAGCGCGCATGCACGAGCGGGACCCGCCCCTAAATGACATCACACGTTTCTATGGTAACAGCCCCATAAAAAACAGAGCTCTATGTCTAGATTTTTATCAGCATAGAAAAAACATTCAATCAACAATAACAACTTTATGAAATATGCACAGAATGGAAAAGCAGAACATATAATAATGACTGATTGTGTCTGAGGAGCTAGGGATTGTTTACACAAACATCTAAAGGACTCAAGTTATAATATTAGGTGAAGTAATGAAGCATAACAAGTAATTACCTAAGTTTGATCAGAATACATCACACTCTTCTTCAGGGTCTGGATGGGAGTAACGCCACCTTTAGCTAGGACCTAACTAACGTAATGTTACATCTCAGCAATAACTATAGCGGAGCTCTGTGGATATGAGTTGTTAGAAGAAACATATTTTGTACATATCATTAGCTCTAATGTCCATTATAGTAACGCAAGGGCTCGTTATGGCTGAAAACAGCACTGTTAGTTAGCATTGAAGATACCGGTTAGCATTTAACGAAGCGTTAACTTAAGTTAACACCTTGTTGTGTCAATAACGAAGCTTTGTGCATCTGAGCCATTGGGTACATGACATTATAAAAATTATCCTCTGGTTAAACACATAATTTCAAATGAAAATGTCAACAAATTTAAGGAGTTCTGCCAGAAACCAAAGAGTATAGTGAATTTTGTTCTTGAATTTGTCAAGCGGAATTTACTAAAGGGAGATGCTAAAAATAATTCACTGGATATATCAGTTGATTTTTTTTTAACTTTTATAAATGTAGTGCAGTGTTTTTATCCAGAATTGTACCAACGTTGCAGTGTAAACAACACAAAGGGGTATATTTATTAAGGCAAAATTGATTAGATTCTGGGGCAAAAAAAAGCAGCATAATTTTGGCATAATGTGTTTATTGTGTTTATCCCCCAGACACGATGACGGGAATTGTGTGATCCCCCCGCCCCCCACTCAGATCAGGTGACGTGAATCGCGCCATCACGCCCTGTACACCCCGAAAGAACACAGTCCCACCGTGTGACTTCCATCTTTTCACAGTCTCCCGGTGGGATTTTTACACTCCACTGGGAGACCTTGTGATGGGGGTCAAAACTATGACCATATGGGTCAAAACTATGACCATATGAGTTTACATATCGAGTACCATTATCATTGTGGCCAACACAGGCAAGAAAGTGAACGTGTTCATTAGCACAATACATTCACCATCAGGCCAGCCTTGAAACGGCCAATATGAGGATTGGTAATGCGAGTCGGTGACAGGATTTGCCCAACAGCAGTTAAAGTATTTTAACCCCATTTGCTGAAACTGGGGCCAGTAAACCACTTAACCCACTCTCAAATGGGTGAGACAGACTAACACCCCCAGGAAGAGTAAAGGGTCTTTAACCTACATGTGAAAGGATCAGTTTGCTTACTAAAAATTCAGGGTCTTCTAAGCCAGTGGTGCTCAATTCCAGTCCTCAAGATCCCCAACAGGGCAGGTTTTCAGGATATCCCTGCTTCAGCAAAGGTGGCTCAATCAGTAGCTCAGTCAAAGATTGAGCCATCTGTGCTGAAGATGAAGCTGGGATATCCCGAAAACCTGACCATTTGGAGGGTCTTGAGGACTGCAGTTGAGCACCCCTGTTCTAAGCTGTCATCAATGACCAGCAACAGGCTGCCTTTTCAGGGCAATACATACTTACATAAATTAAATTGATTTTGTGATAACAAGAGCTCAGTTGATAGGTTATAGCAGCAACCCCCCTCCCCCCAACTAATTCCCCTTTTCCTTTTTTCAGGATTGGAACTGGGTGTCTTCTTCTTCTTGGTCCTCTCTGTTTTCAGAACCGGGGTCACTCTGGTTCCTGAGATGCTTACCGGGGAAGTTACCTAGCTTTAAAAAGAGATTTAAATGCCTGTCCAGTATGTAATGGCCCTATTGCCCCCCCTCCTTCCCCCTCTGGTGGCAGGAGATAGGGTTTACAGGTAATGTAGGTGTAATTTGTATGTCTCTAGTGTCTCTAATAGTTTCTATTCACTCTCCCTGACAGGGTTAAGACCTGCTCATAGAGTGTTAGCTCAGTGGATTTTACCTTTATCTTCTCAGGGTCTCTTTTCCTTCATGGGTTCAGGCCAAGGCGGTAGGAGGAATGGTATTGAAGTAGATAGGGCACCAGGAATTTATGTTTATTGAGTGTACCACATCTTCCAGTGTACATTATCACAGTATCCAGGCATCTCCCACTACCCCCATGGGTAGGAATGGACTCAGGATCTGTTTCCCCCCTTCAGGGGAAAACTCCCAGTCATTAGGAGGAGTCATCTTCACCCCCTGATGGTAGGGATGAACTCCACCCTTACCCCCTAAGGGGTAAGGCAGAGCCGACTGTCCTCACTCCCTGAAGAGCAGTACTAGGACTTGAACTGGAACAACACACCTCACCCCCTAAGGGGTAAGGTAGACACACACTTAATTTGGAGGAACCCAGATCTTTATACAGGAGGAGGGGCCAGGCTACTCTGTCCCACTAACTAGGCAGAATCAAAATGTAGCAAGGCCCTCATCCTGTCATGTGGTCCCAGCAGCTCACAGGCCTGTAAGTTGCTACATTGAGACATGAGGGGATGTGATCTCACCTACTTGTGACTTATGAAACCTAGCACTGCCTGCTATTAATAATAATAATAATAATAATTACCAGGACTTATATGCCAGGCTAGAGAAATATAGCAGGGTGCTACAAATAGGTAGATAATGTTGTGGCTTCCTATAGACCTTATGCAGGTGATATTGAACCTAACCCAGGTCCTCCCATTTCAGCTCTTTCCCATACCCGTAAGAATTCCACCTTTAAATTCCAAAAAGGGCTATCTGTCGCCCATATACATATCCGGAGCCTGCTGCCCAAACTGGATGAACTAAGGGCATGGTGCCTTATGCATAAACCCAAAGCCATCGTTCTTACAGAAACATGGCTAAACCCTAAAACCCCTGATGCAAATATCGCCATTCAGGGATACTCCATTTCTAGGAGAGATAGGTCAAAGAGAGGAGGAGGGGTGTTTTTTTATATTGCAGACACCTTACAATTCACACTGTTAGATTGCCCCCTAAGCCCACCCTCTTTTGAAATTCTAGGCCCATCTTGCTTGCTGGCATCTACCGCCCCCCAAAAGCCTCTCTACAATACCTGACAGATATCACCCAGTTTCTTGGCTCCATTTCCTCTCTGAATGAGAAGAGTGAGCTGCTAGTTCTTGGGGATTTCAACTTCAATTGTCTTGACCCTAAAAACCACAAAATCCAGATACAACTCAAGTCACTTAACCTATCGCAACTCATTTCCCAACCCACACGGATAAACCTGAAATCGCATAACCATTCCTTGTTAGACTGAATTCTCTCCTCAAACCCCAGCAGAATCCAATCCTCTGGCATCCCTCCTGATATTTTCAGTGACCATGCAATAGTGTAATGTATAAGGAAAATTAAACCGCCCCATTCAAGCCCTAAAGTTCTCCTCACTAGAACATTTAAAAACTTTAACCAACAACAGTTTCTGGATGACCTTAACAACTGCCCATGGCACAGAATCGATTTAATTCCCTACCCCGATTCTGCGCTCGACTATTTCCAATCCGAGTTTTTAAAACTCTGCAATAACATGCTCCACTATGCAAAATAAGGGTACGGGGTTCCCACCTTCCATGGGTTACAACTGACCTTATAGGGCTCTACCAGTTCAGAGATACCTTGTGGAAAAGCTACAAAGTAACTGGCACTACCAAGGATCTCAATCACTACAGATGCCTGCAGAACATGTGCACACGGCAAACAAGACATGCAAAAGCACAATATTACTCTGACAATCTCCACCAGAATACATCAAACCCAGCTAACATCTGGAAGGTTATCAACAATATATTCCAGCCTTCTAACCATCAACAACCAAGTAAAATCACTAAGGGGGATATTACTCTGACAAACCCCACTGACATTGCAAATGCATTCAATGATTACTTTGTGGGGTGTGCCACTAACTTATTAGCGAAACGCAGCCCAAACCACAACTCTGAATCTCATCCTGGGAGTACCCACATAGCTCCACTCCTTTCCAACACTGCCCACAATTTTTACTTTGGCCCAGTGTCCGAAGAGGAGATTACACAAGCGCTCCTCAAATTAAAACTAAGCAGCCAATGTGGACCTGACTTACTACAATCTAGGTTCCTACGACTTGGTACCCCAGTGTAATACCTGTATGCCCGCAGACCTGGCCAGTCCCCAGTACTGAGGTGGGTAGGGTTAACACACGCACCCACAGCAGTGAGGGCGTGCCCGGAGTGTGGTAGTGCGTTGCCGGGCCTGTAGAAAGATGGTTAGAGTATACTTGCAACGCCTTGGGATATAGAGTTCGGTTAGTGATGTCCGTGTGCCAGAGTCTAGGGCAATAGAGAGCAGGATGGTGATGTCCGTAAGCCAGAGTCCAGGGATAACAGAAGTCAGCAATGTCGTGTCCGTAAGCAGGGTTCAAGGGCAGGAGAGAGCAGGGTAATCCAGTACAAGCAGAGATCAATCCAGGGAGATCCAGGGGTAAGCAGGAGCAGGAAGAGAAGCTGGAAAACGCAGGAGAGCCAAGCATAGGACTGCACACACAGAGGTTACAAAGAACTATGCAGAGCAATGAGTTAGAGGACAGACAGGGGTTATAAAGGAGGGAACACCAATGGGAGAGAGAGGAGGAGCAGAGGGTGAAGTGAGAGGCAGCAGGGATAGGTGAGAAGGAGAGGAGGAGGAGACAGGTGAGCCAGAGAGGGAGATAGCTTGAACAGCCTGAGAGGAGGAGCCAGGGGTCTGGGAATACCTACAAGAGGAGCGTGTGCGCGCGCCCTCTGTAAGGTTAGAGTGCACGCGCACAGGCTGTGTCAAGAGGCGCGCGGAGTGCCGCGCCGCAGGGGCACCCGCCGAGGGCGGGGGGAGAACCGGAGGAGAGTCTGCAGGAGGTAAGGGGACTGGAGCAGAAGCAGAGGGAGATTGTGAGCGGGGAGTATTGTAGAGGGAAACGGGAGATTGAGAGGACGCGCGTGCCCTGCTGGGAATGCGCGCAGACGCCGGGAGAGCATCAGGGGCTGCCGCAGTGGGACAGATGCGGGAGGAGGAAGGGAGAACAGAACGGGGAGGCAAGGAAGGGAGATGAGAGGCAGGAGGGAGCACAGCGCCAGGGACACATGGAGGGGAAGGAATCCCCTGAACCGTCACACCCAGCCATTGCCAAACCATTTGCTTCCATAGTCAACTCTATCCTGTCTGCAGGCCATATCCCTAAGACCTGGAAAACTGCCAGAGTTGTCCCAATCTTCAAAAGTGGGGACAAAAACACTGTCTCAAACTACAGGCCAATCTCTCTTCTCCCAATTCTATCCAAAGTCATGGAAAAATGTGTCCACTCCCAATTCTGCGATTACTATAACAAGACAAATTTCCCTAGCCAATTCCAATCTGGCTTTCGACCCAAACACTCCACCGTAATTACCCTGCTAAAAGTTTGCAATGAAATCCAGTGTGGAATGGAACGGGGACAACTCACTGGTGCAGTATTCCTAAATTTTGCAAAGGCTTTTGATACTGTTGATCATGCTATCCTGCTTAACAAACTCCAGAGCTCTGGAATAGGGAAGCATGCTTAAAACTGGTCTCAGTCCTACCTATCAGGTAGATCCCAACATGTGTCCATCTCAGGCTATAACTCCAACCCCCTGGATATCACCTGTGGTGTCCCGCAAGGCTCTGTTCTGGGGCCCCTACTCATCTCAGTGTTCATCAATGATCTTCCCACAGCTTATAAGGAAGCCTTAATACACATGTATGCAGATGACACAATCCTATATGCACACAGCCATAGCCTCTCCGACCTTCAACACATACTTCAGTCTGACTTTTTGAGACTCAAAAATTGGATTTCCCAAAACAAACTGTTTTTAAACACTGACAAGACTATAACAAGGGTATTTGGGACCAAGACTACATTTTTAAAGCTTTCAGTGACTGAGCTTCAGATTAGAACCAACGCTAACACCACCCTAACCCCTGTCACTAGTTTTAAATACCTGGGCATATGGTTTGACTCCCACTTAACATTCGGGATGCACATTGATACCCTGACAACCAAGACCTATGCCAAACTAGGGGTACTTTACAGGAACAAATCCTCCCTAAGTCTCCTGATCAGAAAGCGTATCACACAGCAGATGCTAATGCCAATTATTGACTATGGAGACATAGTATATGGCTCGGCACCTCAAACTCACCATAGCAAACTTGACACCCTCTACAATTCAATTTGCCATTTTGTTCTCCAATGCAACTATAACACACATCACTGCGAAATGCTCAAAGAACTAGATTGGCCATCACTCGAGTCTAGGCGCAAAGTTCACCTTTCCTGTCTTGCCTTCAAATACTTTCAGGGCAAGCTACCCATCTATCTGAACAAGCTCCTCACCCCTACCACATGCAGCACTTATCATCTGTGATCAGACTCCAAAAGACTGTTCATGGTCCCAAGGCTCAACAAAGTATCCGGACGTTCCTCCTTCTCCTTCCGTGCACCCCAAAACTGGAACAACCTACCAGAGACTCTCACATCCACCACCAGTTTAAGTTCTTTTAAATCTAAGGCTGTCACACATTTTTATCTGGTCTGTAACTGTTACATACGCCTATAATATATATTTTCTTTAACTGTGCATGCAATGTCTTGTATATAATGTATACCCTGTTCATTTTTGTAACTGTATTTGTAACCATGTATTATTTGTTTTACTCTGTGCCCAGGACATACTTGAAAACGAGAGGTAACTCTCAATGTATTACTTCCTGGTAAAATATTTTATAAATAAATAAATAGACCTAAGATTTGACAGTCATTTTGCTTTCCCCGGAGGGAGATTTAAACCCTGTAATGTGACCGGTAAGCATCTCAGGAACCAGAGGGTCCCGGTTCTGAAAATGAGAGGTCCAGTTCTGGAGGACCCCAAGTCCCTGCACCTGAAAATAGCGCCGTTCAGTTCGACTCCCACGGCTGCCATTTTGTAAAAATGTTCATCGTCCTTAAAGACTGAGCTTGGATCACCTGGCTATAAAACGTGGCACTGATGTGCCTAGTAATACAGCTGAAAGGGTTAAAAGCTGAAAGCCGTTAAAGGGTTTATTATCTGCTACCAGCAACCACTGTTAATTATCTCAATGCTGGAACCACTTCTAGAAGCAATTATTAGGCAAATGCTGAAGGTGGCAGATATTCCGTTTTATAGCCCAATACAATCACTAACATTGTATAATCTACATTGCTTTTCTAAACTACAGTGACTATACTGCAAGTATAACATAATAGCGTATTGTCATTATTCATATTCATTCTACTAAACATACAATAGGCCAGGGGAGCGCAAACGTTTGCAGCTGCGCCCCCTGCCTTCTCTTCTCTGGTGCTTGCACCCCCTCCGCCGCGGGGTCATGTGACGTTACGTGACCCGCAGCGTCATTTGACGCGTGTGACCAGGGCCGCTTTATACATTAGGCCGACTAGGCACAGTGCCTGGGGCCTACGAACCTTTTAGGGCCTACAATATTTCACTTGAAAAAATACCTAAACAAAAAAATAAATCACAAAATAAGAGAAAACAGCAAATTTTAATTTAAACTGCCTTCGCAGTTTCTAAACCTTTAAATATCGAAATAAAAGTATCGATGCCAAATATCGCTAGTATCGAAAGAAACAAGCAAAAAATGAAATTAGCATATTAATGAGTAAAAATATCGGACACACAGGCCTCTAGGAATAAAAGTGCCTAGGGCCAACGAAGGTCTTGGAACGGCCCTGCGTGTGACGTCACGTCACATGACCCCGCGGTTACCATGGACACGAGTGACACCGGCAGAGTCAAGGTAAGTAATAGCTTTGCAGAGGTCTCACGCGGTTCCCTGGCATTTAATTTTAATGCCTCAGGGAAGAGCATGGGGCCCCTGTAACAGCCCACGCCCCTCCCAGACAAATCTCCCGCCCCCCCTGGGGGGCGTGCCCCACACTTTGCACACCGCTGCAGTAGGCTGTTACTACCCACAGAAGGGATAGGACTCTGTAAATCCAGCACTGGAGGAGTGTTCACTTGTAGAATAGCAGAAATAAGGTGGTACGGAGAACTTTACAGATACTAACGTCTATGTACTCATCAGAAGCCATTTTGGAACAAAAGTGATGCCAAAAGCATCACTCATCTTAGCAGAAATGGTAGAATTGTAAAGTATTACGTACAGGTTGGTTCTGTAAAAATATACATACAGTACATACTTCTTAATTGAAAGAGTAACAGTTGCAATGGATTGCCTCATTGCAGAGTTGA